>NC_141896.1:16064029-16217898 GCF_030686135.1 Camelina sativa | reverse complement strand
ATTTGTTGATAGTAGAGTGGAGGTGTCAACCTTCTCTACGATTGCTCTGGAAGTTTCGGATTGAGGTACAGGTGCCGACTCAATGGCTGGTGTAGCTCCTGCTTTTTCAATTGGGGATCTAGGGTTTCTGGGCGACACAATTTCCGTCACTGCGGGGGGGATAGAATTTGCGTCGGGGCGAATTTGGTTAGCTGACCTCTCAGGAGATGCAGGTAACGCATTAGAAGGGGAACAGATAGACACCTCCCCAGCTGATTTTGGAGATTCAGGCGGGGTATGGGTGCGAGGAGAGGAGAAAGAGGTTGCGGACCCAGTGGGGGCACCGCGATGGGGTTTTTTCTTGGCTTTGTTTTTGCCCATGAGGGGCGGCGAGGACCGACGTCGAGATCGGCGAAGGTGGTTGGAGAAGAAACAGGATCGCGTGGTTGGGAGAGAAAGTCAACTGTTTCGTCATGATGATATCTTACAGGAAGATAAGAACAAGAACAAGAAGGGCTATGAGAGCTGGGCGCAAGTTTAACAGGCATCAGATTTATGGGTTTTGTTTTGACAACTGGAGTGACACTCTTCGTCGAATGGAATGGAAGAAACCATAGTAAGGCTATAATTAAAAAAAGAACATATAAATTTGCTTCAATATCTACTGCTTTTTAGTTCTGTTTATAGACATTGTTGTTGATGAGTCGTCTCTTTGTTTTGATTATGCAGCAGTTGTTCGCCTGCGCTGAAGTACTGTTGTAGACCACGGGCAGAAAATAATTGGAAGATTCCAAAACGGTAATTAAGGCTATGAAAAAATATTTATACTTCAACTTCTTTGTTCTTTTTCTTAAATATCTTAGGAAAAAATATTCGTGCTGATGAGTCTCTCTCTGTGGATGATGATTATGCAGGCTTATTCCTTGTAAGGAGCCTTCTAATTTCTGTGAGTGTGCTGGACTACAGCGAAATAAATCGAAGGAGCCAAAAAAAAGTACATATAAATTTCCTTATATATTTTTAAAAATTTGTAGACATTTGGTGTTGATATTGTTTGATTATGCAGAGGTATTGAGGCTATGTTTGCTACAACAGTGAATAAAGGAAAATGGATTCTTTCTAATCCCCATTTTGGCGGACGATGGTGGCAGTCAGTACAATGAGGGTGTAAGTTGTGGGAATAATCCATTTGTAACCATTTATATTAAAACATAGATTAAGTTTTCTGTCATCTTATTTTGTTTATGTTGTATGTTTTACTTTCAAGGTCGTGAATGTTTTCTGGGTGTTTCGCCCCAGCTCAAGGAAAAAAAGAATGGAAGGAAAAGCCAAGGTCTTCAAGCTTTTGATTTCATAACTCATAAGCACTTGTCGGTTTTTTAGTTTAAAACAAACTACTCTTGTGTTCTGTTCTACTCTTTAAGATTCTAGAACTTGATGTTTATAACTTAGTTTTTGACAGTCGTTCATCAAACTGGGATACAAATCAGCTTGAATGGTGTTGGAAGATTTTGGTTGCCAAGTGTAGCTGATTCCGATTGATCGTGGTCTTTGCAATCATGTTGTACGAAAATTAAATGGTTTATTTACATAGTAAATCTTGATCGTTTAGATGATTGTAGACGTCATGTTGCGAACATAGATCAACATTTCTCTTCCCTACATGGATTATCATGTAACTGATCCAAACAATATTTGTTACTACGGTAATTTAATATATTTTTTGTTATTAATGTGAATTGTTGAATATTGTTATAATTATAAAAAAATAAAAAAAATTATAAATCTATATAAGTGTCAAATTTATTTTATTAAGTAATATATAAGTTATATATTTTTATAATTTTTTCACAGTTAATTCTTTCATTATTTTTCATTATACACTTATCATCTCTTGTCATTTTTTTTTTGACATTCTATTATCTTACTGATAATATATTGATTATAAACACATATCATAACTAATTTTTATTTTTTTCACCTTCTAATATTCTTTTTTCTTCTATCGACTGCGTGATGATTTCTTACTAATGTATACGTTAAAAAATCTTAGAGAATATATCTACCATTTGTTACGATGTTTATTTGAAAGTGATGTACTACACATTTAATTTGGTATAATGAATTCAAAATAATAATATACACTGACTTCTAATCGATAACATGTTTTTTCGGTCTTCTCTGCCTCTTAACCCTTTACAAGTTGCTTTATTTACCGATCCAACCACATATTAATCGGGTCGCTCCACCCGAACCAATAAATAATCGGATCCACCCAATTTTTTTTATTTAATGATGAAAGATTATAAGGTAACATATTAATCTTCGGTCCACTTCCATCTCTAGTAGGTTTAGGTTTTTGGAGACGCATTAGTATTATGAAATTGCTTACTTTGCTGCAAATACATCTTTGCTTGATAAATCTTCTCCTCCAATGGCTCGATCGACAAACATGAAGTACGTCGACGAACATGAATTAAGAACCTCTTTGCTGCAAATGCCTTTTCGCTTGATCTTTTAAATTTTATTTATTGTTGTTTAACTGATTATCCTCGATGCGTGATTCTGCAGCAACGTGTGTTTGTTTTCATGATATGTATATGCATCGTTTGTATTTCCTATACGGATCCACAATAGATTATACTTACACATAAATTAAGTGCATGTATTCTTGATTTGAGAACTTAATGCTAGGGAAAATTGCTAATATCCTAGTGATTTATTTAGAGTATTATACAACAGGTACCTGTGGTCGGTATTTGAGTTTCTGCAGTATTATACAACAGGTACCTGTGGTCGGTATTTGAGTTTCTGCGTGCTGTATTTATGAAAGCTTAAAGGTTTTTTTCACATGCCTACTTTCACAAGTGTTTCTCACTTTAACACAAAGTATCGACTAAAGTTGTATCTGCATCTAAAGCAGATTCTGTCCCATTCGCAAAGGCAAAGCTTTATGTCCGTCCTTTTTCATCATGATTCGAGAGATATATATAGCCAATACAAACTACAAAGCACCTTCCTACCAAAAAAAAAAAAAAAAAAAACTACAAAGCACCTACGAATGTTTATGATGAGATTTTTCCTAAGTTCGTGTATGATATCAATGCAAAACAGTGGAAGAAAAAAAAGTCAAAAGGAATATTTTTTTTCCAATTGGCAACCTCTGTTCTATAAGCTTTATTTATTTTAATTTTATATTCTCTACGCATATATCTCCTTTTAACAAATAAAATATATCTTACATATTGATCAGACTTATAATGTGAATAAAATAAAATATTTCAATATTTAATCAAAGGAGACGGACTCAAAACTGGAAAAAAGAGGATCAAAATAAGTCATCAAAACTAATTAGCTAATACAGTTCTAGAATAATGGATTTCTTGTCTATTAATAAATAGGAATAAGCACAATATAATTATGTGATTTTGAGAAAAACCATTAATATGTGTATTTCATTTGAATAATGTCTATTTAATTTTTTAATTTCAGTGATACGATTGTTCTGGATTTATCTATAGCAATTAGAAGTGTCCGTATTTATTAGTAACGCTAAAATGTTAACAAAAACGAAAACAAGAAAACGATAATGCATTATGCTTCTATAAATCCAATAAGTGCTTATGACATCAAAAGCTTGAAGCTTTAAGACCAGAAACATTCACGTCAAAAGCTTGAAGCTTTAAGCTTTAATTGGCTTGAGCGAAACACCAGAAACATTCACGACCTTCAAAGCAAAACATACAACATAAACAAAATATGATGACACAAAACTAATCCATGTTTAATATAATTGGTTACAAATGGATTTTCCCACAACTTACACCCTTATTGTAGTGAAAACAACGATCGTTGGGCAGAATGGGGAGAAGCATAAATCCTTCTTCCTTTATTCACTGGTCTAGCAAACTTAGAGATAGCATAGTTAGGCCGTTTAGCCTCAATACCTCTGCAAATATCTACAAATCAAACATTGAGACTCATCAACACCAAATATCTACAAATTTAAAAAATAAATATATATATTGAAATCTAAAGGTTTTGTTAGAATACCAAAATTTGAAGGTCTTGACACACTTCAAAAACGAAGTTATACGCATCAAGTTCTAGAATCTTAAGAATAGAATCATAAGATTTAATAATATAATATTCTTAAACATATTACAATTATAAAAACTTATAAAATAATATTTAAATTGCAAACTTATAAAACTTTTACTAAAATTCAAAATACAATACCAAATTTTTATGAAACAAAAAAAAACATTAAAGATAAAAAAAAACAAACAAACATATTACTTAATTAAAGCACATAAACATTTTATTTAATTAATACATAGTTTAATATCCAAATTTTAATTTGTAAAAAATTGTTTGTAAAAGATTGTATCCATTCACAGCTTACCACGTCAGCTTAGAACTGAGCCAAGATCAGTTCTACATCAAGAACTAAAAAAGTGTTCTAAACCAAAATTGTTTTGAAGTGTCTACAGATGTATGGGCAGGCTTCAGGGCAAGAAATTAATTTTCAGAAGTCAGCTATTACCTTTGGGAAGAGGATGGATCCATATATGAAGAGGCTGCTAGGGTTATTTACTGGTATAGAACAAGAGGGGGGGGACTGGTAAATACCTGGGGTTACCAGAATGTTTTAGTGGATCCAAAAGAGACTTACTTAACTTTATCACCGATCGACTTAAGTCTCGTCTAGGTGGATGGTATGAGCAAACGTTGTCCTTGGGAGGAAAGGAGGTTTTACTGAAGTCAGTTGCTATGGCTCTACCTGTGTATGCTATGTCTTGTTTCAGGTTGACGAAACATCAATGTCGCCGTATAACAAGTGCCATGGCAAGCTTCTGGTGGAATGAAAGTGAAGATAAGAATAAGATGCACTGGGTAGCGTGGGATAAGTTATGTGAGGCTAAGGAGAAGGGTGGTCTGGGGTTTAAAGACATTGGTCGGTTTAATCAAGCACTCTTAGCTAAACAGGCTTGGCGGTTGTTAGACTCCCCTGATTCTTTGTTAGCGCGTGTATACAAGGCAAGGTATTATGCTGACACAAACATCCTTGATGCAAACATCGGATACAGGCCGTCCTATGCGTAGAGAAGCATCATGTTTGGTCGGGAGTTGCTACAGAAGGGGCTAATGAAGTCTATTGGGGATGGCAGGAGCACTAACGTTTGGCTAGATAGGTGGATCCTGGATGAGCCTCCAAGGCGGCCATTTAATATAGAAATGCAGATTGATCTAAACCTGAAGGTCTCGGCACTTATAACTTCAGAGGGTGAGTGGAACACACTGGGACTTTACAACGTTTGTTTCCTCCGGATGATGTCATGAAAATTCAGTCTTTTCCTCCCGCGCCGAATATTACGGATAAATATGTGTGGGCTTTCACCAAAGATGGCAAGTATTCGGTGAAGAGTGGAAATTGGCTCCTTAACTCTGAAATATCTGCTGGAGTAATAGTTAGTGAGGCGGTTCAAGTGGTGAATGAGCTCAAAGCACAGATTTGGCATACCAAAACAGAACCAAAGATACGCATGTTCTTATGGAGAGTTTTGTCTGGTGCTTTGGCGGTGGCGGAATGTTTGAGGCGACATGGAATTCAAATGAACCCTCTATGCCAGGAGTGTCGTATGGAGGATGAAACTATCGCACATGTGCTATTTGGTTGTACCCTTGCTACTAGAGTATGGGAGGCGGCATTACTTCCATTACCACCACAGGGTTTCTCAACATCTATTGCAGATAATATGCATCACTTATTGCAGCTGATGAGTCGTGGGGACATACGGGAGGACTATCGGAATGCTATTCCTTGGATTCCCTGGGAGATTTGGAAAGCACGTAATGGATATATCTTTTCTGGGAGACTGCAGGATCCTCATGTGTTACTAGCTGGGGCGTTGGAGAACTCTGATCTATGGTTACGTCAACGAGTCAAGCAATTGGAAGCCAGTAATGTTGGTGACCAACGGGTAGCACTGAGACCAGACCGATGGAGGAAGCCATCACCGGGAACCCTGAAATGTAATATTCACTGTGCTTGGGTGAATGATCGTTATTTCTGTGGTGGAGCTTGGATTCTGCAGGATGATGCAGGGGAGGTTAAGTTTCATGCGCGTGATGCCTTTCCTCCAAGGGTGAATAGAATTTCTGCGGAGCTAGGCTGTATCCTATGGTGTTTACAAAGTCTTCGTACTCTACATATATTCTCATGTGAAGTGTGGTTGGATTGTCAAGCTGCGTTCTTGGCTTTGGAGAACCCTTTGAGCTGGCCAAAGTATCGATCTCAGGTGGAGAAGATCTCTGGCGTCATACAAGGAATGGGCAGGATCCACTTTAAATTTTCTTCGATGAAAGCTAATTCCTTGGCTAGAGATATTGCTCACAGTGTCACCAGAGACGGCAGACTTTCTTCGTACTTATCCTTGGGTGGTCCTTCATGGTTACATGATCGGATAGAAGAAGAGAGAAGGCGCAGCTGAGACTAAGGATAGTGAAGAGTTTGATGAAGATGAGGCAAAGAGTGCAGTGGAGTTTTTTGTTAAGGCTTGGGTTATCATTACTAATGTTGTTATTTCATTGCGTTTTTGAGTTTCTGAACAATTGTTAGCCTGTTGGCTTTATTCTTTTATCAATCAAATATCTAGAGTTAAAAAAAAAAAACCATCTATTCATTATTTTTCTAATTTTTTGGGGCTTAGAATACCAACACCGCCTATAAAGATGGCCTAAGATAAATCGTGCTCTACACTTTTTGATCTATAAATTAAAAAAAAAAAAAAAAAAAAACAAATACATGGTGAAAAGTAAATGTCTGCTCACCAAAACTCCCTCTATCTTCCTAAACCCCAAAACTCCCTCTATATATATACTACATTTTTATTAGTTCTTCATAACACCTTCATCTCTCCACCAGTTTCATAGTCGCTCGAACATTACTGCTTCCATCACCATTTTCTTTCTCACTTACAAACAATGGAACGTGGAGGTATGATGTTTATATGTCTTAGTTATTAGCTTTTGATTTGCAAATTAAAATCTCTAAATTCTACCCATCTTTTTTTCTAATCTAATTTTCATTGTTCTTTCTACTAAATTACTTTTTTTTTGATAAATGTTATGAGTAAATTATTTTTCCACTACTTCTGTTTTTCCTAATTAATTGTTTGTATGTCATCTGTAAAAACTTGTTTAATTTAATTTAATGTGGACACAATTCATAAATATAATTTAATTTAATGTGGACACAATTCATAAACATTATTCTATCTATCTACTTATATAGGTAGAATAATATTTTTAAGAAAAATGGTATATTATAGAAGAAAAATCAAGAGCTAACAACGTACGTACAACATGAGTTAATTCATAAATATAATTTACACAAATTTTAAGTACTTCTAAAACTATATATATATATATATATATATATATCTCACAAAATAGCTATGATTTATGGGTTTACAAAAGTAACGACTTATTTATTTAAAATAACTAATAGTACTTAGAACTGTGAACATTAGAAAAAAAAAATCTCAATAATATAAATTTGTAATTATATAATTTATATTAATATTGACACATATATAAAAAAATACTTTTACCATACTATAGTATTTGTTTATATATATTTTACCTTTTTACCATGTTATCTTTCTTTTCTATTCAGCTCATTATGGTGTTGGTGTTGCTGATTTTGTGTCTATGTTCTTAGATATCCCTAAGCAACTCCAACTGTTGAAAGTTGAAACAAAAACTTGTTTGTATCCCTAAATCAACTAGGATTGAGTTTCCGATAGGAGATGATCACATGACGAGGGACAGTATTAAGTTTTCGTGGATAATGAAACGTGGCATCGAACTTCCACCAGGGAATCAAGTAGGAGGTATCACTACAAAAATTAATTTGTTTGACATCAGTTTTTTTTTAAGTTAGCACGGGTTAAAAACTGACACTAAAATTATAAGATTTTTGAAAAAAATATTGCTAAAGTTAGTGAAGCTAAAAAATATTACCATCACTTACAAAGTGACTATAATTCAAATTTTGCATCACTTCGTTTTTTTATTAGCATTATTTATTCAACTGATGCTATTAATATTTAAGTGTTTTTTAATAAACATTACTATCAAGATTTCTACATATTATCAAAAGTTTGAAATGAAGTGAAAATTGATTTTTGTGCATTACCTTTAAAACAACTACATTTCTGGTAAATCTCTATAATTTAATTTTATAAATATGAAATTAGGACGGTTATTGGTAAACGATGTTATTTTTCTTTTGATTGTATCAAATAAAACATGTGACGTACAATTTAGTAATTTAAGATCAACTAAAATAAGTGATGTTGTACTTATTTGTTTTAATATCAGTTCTCTAAATGATGTTAAATAACTGATGTCAAATGTCTTTTTTTATATAGTCATGTATAGATTACTTTTGCTTGATAATTTTAAGTGTTTTTTCTTGTTGTACATAAACTTATTGGGTTTGGGCTCTTTACAGAAGTCATCGATACTTCACTGCAATTAATGGTCTACAAGGGTTCAATCCCTTCATTTTTGAGACATTTTTAAATGGTGTTTCGAAGAAGGACCTTGACTATGAAGGTTCAATTGGTAACGTAAAAAATGCAAAGTATTATCTGATTAATAACAGTCACGCCAAAGACATAATTGTCTATAGGCGCCTGTTACAAAATTATGCAGATGCAGGTTTTGAAGTTTTAATAGAGAAGTTGCTGATTAAAACCTCAGTTGTAGTGTCAATTGATATGCTTCCAAGCTACCAATCCTCCTACTTTGGAAAGGTATAACATTAAATGTTCCAAAACATACTTAGCTTTGTTATGTTATATAATTTAGTAAAATTAATATTTAACTTAAATTGTTTAAATACTTTTCAAGGGATATACACTTTTATTGTCTTCGAGTCTCAAACAACTGATTTTAAAATATATCCAAAGCATATTGTTATTATCACGGGGTTCGGTGCTAAGAAGATCGATGGAGTGATAAAAGAATTCTGAGAAATCCAAGATTCCAAAGGAAAGGGATGGGATGGGGAGTAGATGGGTTTGATTATTGGGCTTGTGGGACGGTCTAATAAGAGAAGCAATTGAGTTTTTTCTCCAATTTGAAAATCCAAATAATCAAACCCATCCACTCCACATCCCTTTCCTTTGAAATCTTGGATTTCCCATAATTCTTTTATCATTTCATTCATCTTCTTAGCAATGAACCCCGTGATAACAACAATATGTTTTGGTTATATTTCAAAATCAGTTGTTTGTGTAACACCCGCAAACCATTTTCTGGGAATTTTGGTGAGGGTGTCGATCGACACCACAGGGGGAGTGTCGATCGACACCAGTTGTGGCCGGTTTGGTCGGTTCAATTTTAATTGTTCGGTTTGCGTGGTTGGTTTAGGGAATCCCTAAAATCGAGTTTTAGAGGTAGAAAACGACCTAGGGTCGTGTTATTTTGGGTTATTCGCCGTTTTTGAGAGAAAAACAAAGAGAGAGTGTTCTTGAGCTTTTGGGAAGAGATTGAGAGATTCCTTGCTGTTCTTGGGAGATCTAAGGCTGGGAAGGAGCTAGAAGCTTGCTAGGAGTGAGGGAATTCGTTCTTGTTGGTCAGAATCTTCTTGAAAGAGGTGAGTGCATGACCATGGCTTATTTAAGCTAAGATCTCTAGATTTTATGTGATTTGGTGCTTATGTGGTTGTTTCTTTGAGTTCTTTATGGTATTTCGTCGCTGTTTTGGCTGGGTTTGGCTTCTGGGAGTGCAAGGAGCGGATTGGAGAAGATTGGAGGCGAGATCCGGAGTTTTTGATCGAAGGAAATCGCTGCTCGGCAACGGTGTCATTCGACACCAGTTGGGGTGTCGGTCGACACCAACGCGAGGACGGCTCGGGACTTTGGCGAGTGTCGATCGATGCCATGTGGAGGTGTCGGTCGACACAAACTAGGGTTTTCGGGAGTGTCGGGCAGGGTGTCGGTCGACACCAGATTGTCAGTGTCGGTCGACACCCTTCTTTCAGCTACGATGGATCGTTGTATGCTTTGTATATTGTCTGGTTTGTTTTATTGTTTGTTGTTTGTGGCATGTAGAGATCTTATTGCTTGTGTGTATAGCCCAGTAGATGGGAGGATTGCCTCACTAAGTGTTTATCAAATACTCATGCATCTCAATTTGTGTTTGTGGTGCAGGTAAAGGCAAAGTGTGATCGTGGAATCAAAGGCAATGAAGAGGAGGATGTTCTAGGGACTTGATTGATTGGTTACCTGGCATTGTTAGGTTGCTAGAATTGAGTCTTAGAGCATTGTTAGGATTGCTGGTTATTTGATTTATGCTGTTTGGAATTAATGCTGGATATTATTTATTTGATTATTGGTTATTGGTTTATTGGATATTTATTGGTATGTTGTTCCGCTGTTGGATTGTGAATGTGGTTAGGTGGCTAGTGGATATGGGACCACTAGTTGTAGTTAATTATTATATTATTTTTATTATTTAAAAAAAAAAAAAAGGTCGGTCGCTTCATTTTGGTATCAGAGCCCTTACGGTTCTAGGTTTGGGTTCACTAGGTTTCTGTTGTAGATGTTTGGGATTGCATGTCTTGATTGATTATATGAGTTAGTCAATTGTGTGTGGCATGGAGTCCTAGAACATCCTCTTCGAGCCGAGTGTGTGATTCCACGGTGAGTTTATGTTTTCTGCGTTATAATAGAAATTGTTTGCTTAGCCTTCTGTTCATGGTAGTGCAGATGGTTAGAGAGGATGCTGTGGCTGGTCGAGGTCATGGACGCGGACGTGGTCGCGGACGTGGTCGTGGTAGGGGCAGAGCCCCAGTGGTTAGTGAGATCAAGGACCAGAGTGTGACAGCTGAGGGTGTTGGCGAGTCGCAGGATGTTCCAGGGGATTCCGTGAGTGTGGCAGGAGGGGGCGGTGTTGATGCTCCAGTTGCCGGTGATGCTAAGGTCCCGGGTGTGGGAGTCCCAGCGGGTGGAGTCCCTGGTACTGACTTTGCGGCTATGCTAGCAGAGGTGTTGGCTCGGTTACCACCAGTGGTACCGGCTCAGGCTCAGGTAGTGCCACCAGTGGTGGCGGAGGAGCGGCAGCCAGTGGCTGCGGATGCGGGGGTCCATGCTCGTTATCTCAGCATGTTGACAGAGATGGGTAGGTTGCGTACTGAGCAGTTTTCGGGGGGTGTAGATCCTACTGCTACGGATGCGTGGAGGACGAGAGTGGAACGTAACTTCCATACTCTGAGATGTCCTGAGGAGTTTTGGGTGGACATAGGGGTCTACTTTTTGAGTGGTGATGCTGAGTTGTGGTGGAGATCTGTGGCTGCTAGGAGGGTGCAGCGGGAGATGACTTGGGCTGACTTCGTTTTGGAGTTCAGCCGCAAGTATTTTCCTAGAGAGCCATTGGATCGTTTGGAGGTGCAGTTCCTTCAGTTGTCTCAGGGGACACAGTCAGTGCGGGAGCTGGACTTGGAGTTCAGTCGACTTCTTTGTTATGGAGGTCGGGCTATGGAGCCTGAGGAGGCTCAGATCAGGAGGTTCTTGAGGGCTCTACGTGATGATTTGAGAGTTCATTATAGAGGGCGGAGTTTTGCTACGCGTGCAGAGCTGGTTGAGACTGCAGCAGAGATTGAGGAGGATATCCGGGCACAGTCAGTGTCGGCTACTCCAGTGGCTCAGTCTAGTAGGGCTCAGCAGCAGGGTGGTTCGAGCAGGGGCGGTAGGCCTGCACAAGGAACCAAGAGGAAGTGGGAGGCTACGCAGACACAGAGTGGTGCGAGTTGCTACAAGTGTGGGAGCAAGGATCATAAGATTGCTAGCTGTCCCAAGAGGAGTGCTCCGTTTTATGAATTTTAGTAGGGTCAGATTTTATGTTCCTGTGATAAAGTGTTAGGTTCTCAACACATGAGGTTTGTGTAGGGACCTTGTTGGTGGGCGGGTTTAAGTCCCACGTTATGTTTGATTCTGGAGCTTCGCATAGCTTCATTACTCCAGAGTGTGCAGAGTGTGCAGGGATCCTGGAGAGCGTACAGGAGTTGTTAGAGTTGCGGGAGGCAAGTTCCTGAGAGTTATTGGACGAGCTAGAGGAATTGATATTCAGATCGCAGGAGAGTCATGGCCAGCGGATTTGCTTATCAGTCCGGTGGAGCTGTATGATGTTATTCTCGGGATGGATTGGATGCATCGGCATATGGTGCATTTGGATTGCTATCGGGGTAGAGTGGAGTTTGAGCGTCCAGGAGGGAAGTTGGTTTTTCAGGATATTAGACCGACTTCAGGGAGTCTCGTGATCTCAGCCATTCAGGCTGGGAAGATGATCGAGAAGGGTCGTGAGGCCTATTTGGTTACTATATCTATGCCAGAGTCAGTGGGGAAGTCTACGGTTAGCGGTATTCCGGTAGTGGAGGAGTTTGAGGATGTGTTTCAGTCTTTGCAGGGATAACCACCATCTCGGTCGGATCCTTTTACCATTGAACTGGAACCGGGGACGACACCGTTATCCAAGGCTCCTTACAGAATGGCTCCAGCAGAGATGGCAGAGCTGAAGAAGCAGCTAGAGGATTTGTTGAGTAAGGGATTCATCCGTCCAAGTGTGTCACCGTGGGGAGCGCCGGTGTTGTTTGTCAAGAAAAAAGATGGGAGTTTTCGGTTGTGTATTGATTACAGGGGTTTGAACCGGGTCACTGTGAAGAACAAGTACCCTCTCCCAAGGATTGACGAGTTGTTGGATCAGTTGAGGGGTGCTACTTGGTTCTCCAAGGTGATCTGGCATCGGGTTATCATCAGATACCGATAGATGAGGCAGATGTGAGGAAGACTGCTTTCAGGACAAGGTATGGGCATTATGAGTTTGTGGTGATGCCTTTCGGGTTGACTAACGCACCAGCAGCGTTTTATGAGATTGATGAACAGTGTGTTTCAGGAGTTTCTAGATGTATCTGTCATCATTTTCATCGACGATATCCTGGTTTATTCTAAGAGTCCTGAGGAGCATGCAGTGCATTTGAGGGCAGTTATGGAGAAGCTGCGGGAGCAGAAGTTGTTTGCCAAGTTGAGCAAGTGTAGTTTTTGGCAGCGTGAGATGGGTTTTCTGGGTCACATTGTTTCTGCAGAGGGGGTTTCTGTAGATCCAGAGAAGATTCAGGCTATTAGGGATTGGCCTAGACCGCAGAATGCCACAGAGATCAGAAGTTTCCTTGGATTGGCAGGTTACTACAGGAGATTTGTGCAGGGGTTTGCAAGCAGAGCACGTCCTATGACTAAGTTGACAGGGAAGGATGTTCCTTTTGTCTGGTCAGAAGAGTGTGAGGAAGGCTTTGCAAGCCTGAAGGAGATGTTGACTATTGCGCCAGTGTTGGCTTTGCCTGAGCAGGGAGAACCCTATGTGGTTTATACGGATGCATCTAGAGTTGGGTTGGGTTGTGTTCTGATGCTGCATGGGAAGGTGATTGCTTATGCTTCGCGGCAGTTGCGGGTGCATGAAGGCAACTATCCTACTCATGATTTGGAGATGGGTGCTGTAGTTTTTGCCCTGAAGATTTGGAGATCTTTTCTTTATGGTGCAAAGGTACAGGTGTTTACAGATCATAAGAGCCTAAAGTATATATTCACTCAGCCTGAGCTGAATTTGAGACAGAGGCGGTGGATGGAGCTTGTGGCAGATTATGATTTGGAGATAGCCTATCATCCTGGTAAGGCTAACACGGTTGCAGATGCTCTGAGTCGGAAGAGGGTAGCTTCGGCTCAGGAGCAGGAGATGGAGTCTCTGGTAGGGGAGATCAGTGCTTTGAGCTTATGTGCTGTCTCACAGGAACCGTTGGGTTTGGAAGCAGTAGATAGAGCAGATCTTCTGAGTAGAGTGCGGTTGGCTCAGGAGAAGGATTTGGGGCTGGTGAATGCCTCTAAGGATGTGGATTCAGAGTATCAGGTCTCAGATAATGGTACTATCTTGGTGCACGGTCGTGTCTGTGTGCCCAAGGATGAGGAGTTGAGACAGGAGATTCTGAGAGAGGCTCATGCGAGCAAGTTATCCATTCATCCAGGAGCGACCAAGATGTACCGTGACCTCAAGAGGTACTATCATTGGGTCGGGATGAAGAAGGATGTGGCTAGTTGGGTTTCGAGGTGTGATGTGTGTCAGCTAGTGAAGGCTGAGCATCAGATTCCTGGCGGGTTACTGAAGAGTTTACCCATTCCTGAGTGGAAGTGGGATATGATCACTATGGATTTTGTGGTAGGATTGCCAGTGTCGCGGACCTTTGATGCTATTTGGGTCATTGTGGACCGGTTGACTAAGTCAGCACATTTTCTGGCCATTAAGAAGACTGATGGAGCAGCGGTCTTGGCTAAGAAGTATGTGAGGAAGATAGTCAGGTTGCATGGGGTGCCAGCGAGCATTGTGTCTGATAGAGATTCTAAGTTCACTTCGGTGTTCTGGAAGGCATTCCAGGCAGAGATGGGCACTAGGGTGCATATGAGTACAGCTTATCATCCCCAGACTGATGGACAGTCAGAGAGGACGATCCAGACGCTGGAGGATTTGTTGAGGATGTGTGTGTTGGATTGGGGTGGCCATTGGGCAGATCATCTGAACCTGGTAGAGTTTGCTTACAACAACAGCTATCAGGCAAGTATTAAGATGGCTCCTTATGAGGCTTTGTATGGGAGGCCATGTCGTACACCATTATGCTGGACTCAGGTGGGGGAGAGGAGCATGTTTGGTGCTAGTTTTGTTCAGGAGACCTCTGAGAAGATTCGGGTTCTCAAGCTGAACATGAAGGAGGCTCAGGATAGGCAGAGGAGTTATGCAGATAGGATGAGGAGAGATCTTGAGTTTCAGGTAGGAGACAGAGTGTACCTCAAGATGGCCATGTTGCGGGGTCCGAACAGGTCATTGTCAGAGACTAAGTTGAGTCCGAGGTATATGGGTCCATTCAGAGTGATTGAGCGGGTTGGACCAGTGGCAGATAGATTGGAGTTACCTGAGGTGATGCGTGCATTCCATAAGGTTTTCCATGTGTCTATGTTGCGGAAGTGTCTCCGTGAGGGAGAGGAGGTGTTGGCTAAGATTCCTGAGGATCTTCAGCCTAACATGACTTTGGAGGCGAGACCAGTGAGGGTTCTCGAGAGGAGGATCAAGGAATTTCGGAAGAAGAAGATTCCTTTGATGAGAGTCCTGTGGGACTGTGATGGTGTTAAGGAGCAGACTTAGGAGCCTGAGGCAAAGATGAAGGCAAGGTTCAAGAAGTGGTATGAGAAGCAAGCCGCGACTTGAGCTTGTTTAGCCTGGTTCCATCTGTAATCCGTGGCTGGAGCGGGAATGGAGTATTCCAGCCCACCTCACTTGTTACTCGGTCGCGTGGGGTGGTTGGTTGTGCGACTCAGTAACAAGATGAAGTGGTGTTCAGGGTACAAAGTTTTCCGTGAGGCGGGGTTTTGGAAGAAAGTTTCCTGTAATAGAAGTTTCCAAAAGTGGAAAGTTTCCAAAAAGGGAAAGTGCTAAATATGGAAAGTTTTCCGGGAGTTGGAATTTGTCCATTTTAGCGGTGGAGAGCCTTGGAGGGGCTTGTGTGGCTTTAGTGGCGGACTTTTGAGTCAGTGTGCCAGTGTGTGGCGGTATTTCTTTTGTTATGGTGTGGCCTTTGTGGCAGTATTCTTTTGTTTTTGTGTGGCCTTTGTGGCAGGCTGTTTAGCCAGAGTGCCTGTTAAGGCGGTCTTTCGGGACAGACGGTCCTTCCGGACTGATGGTCCTTTGGGACAGACGGTCTTTCGAGACTGATGGTCCTTCGGGACAGACGGTCTTTCGGGACTGATGGTCCTTTGGGACAGACGGTCTTTCGGGACTGATGGTCCTTCGGGACAGACGGTCTTTCGGGACTGATGGTCCTTCGGGACAGACGGTCCTTCGGGACTGATTATCCTTCGGGACAGACGGTCCTTCGGGACAGATGGCCTTTGTGGCGTGAATATGATCCTTGTGTGGTCATGGGGTATCCCGGTGAGGGGATATGTGGTTGGTAGGGCATTAAGATGTTTTACGCGAGCCACGGGAGGGAAACCTGGATAGGGATAGGACTCAGATGTGTTCAGAATCGTTTGCTCGCGACTCTTGGGGGACTTAGGTTCTCCTAGTACTGCCATATTCAGAGACTTTGTGGCTCGGGAGTATGGTTGGTATATCGACTTCGGATGACGATCCGGGGGCGCGCTGTAGGGTGGCAACCCGAGAGACGAGTTTGGACTTTTCCTTAGATATTTTGGCATGCAGACTTAGGTCTGATGAGGAGCCAATAAAAACTCAAGGTTTAGGCCTAGGAGTAAAGGAAATTCCAAAAATTCAAGAGCAAATGACGCCTGGAACGTGAGTCTATCGCCTAGAGGTGACCTTCTGTAGATCGGTCGGAGGAGTGCGGGCCGTGAAGACGGTTGCACGGGAGTCCTTGACTGATGGTTGTTCGAGATTCGAGGATGAATCTAGATTGGTGGGGGAGAATTGTAACACCCGCAAACCATTTTCTGGGAATTTTGGTGAGGGTGTCGATCGACACCACAGGGGGAGTGTCGATCGACACCAGTTGTGGTCGGTTTGGTCGGTTCAATTTTAATTGTCCGGTTTGCGTGGTTGGTTTAGGGAATCCCTAAAATCGAGTTTTAGAGGTAGAAAACGACCTAGGGTCGTGTTATTTTGGGTTATTCGCCGTTTTTGAGAGAAAAACAAAGAGAGAGTGTTCTTGAGCTTTTGGGAAGAGATTGAGAGATTCCTTGCTGTTCTTGGGAGATCTAAGGCTGGGAAGGAGCTAGAAGCTTGCTAGGAGTGAGGGAATTCGTTCTTGTTGGTCAGAATCTTCTTGAAAGAGGTGAGTGCATGACCATGGCTTATCTAAGCTAAGATCTCTAGATTTTATGTGATTTGGTGCTTATGTGGTTGTTTCTTTGAGTTCTCTATGGTATTTCGTCGCTGTTTTGGCTGGGTTTGGCTTATGGGAGTGCAAGGAGCGGATTGGAGAAGATTGGAGGCGAGATTCGGAGTTTTTGATTGAAGGAAATCGCTGCTCGGCAACGGTGTCGGTCGACACCAGTTGGGGTGTCGGTCGACACCAACGCGAGGACGGCTCGGGACTTTGGCGAGTGTCGATCGATGCCATGTGGAGGTGTCGGTCGACACAAACTAGGGTTTTCGGGAGTGTCGGGCAGGGTGTCGGTCGACACCAGTATGGTGTCGGTCGACACCAGATTGTCAGTGTCTATCGACACCATCTGGTGTCGGTCGACACCCTTCTTTCAGCTACGATGGATCGTTGTATGCTTTGTATATTGTCTGGTTTGTTTTATTGATTGTTGTTTGTGGCATGTAGAGATCTTATTGCTTGTGTGTGTAGCCCAGTAGATGGGAGGATTGCCTCACTGAGTGTTTATCAAATACTCATGCATCTCAATTTGTGTTTGTGGTGCAGGTAAAGGCAAAGTGTGATCATGGAATCAAAGGCAATGAAGAGGAGGATGTTCTAGGGACTTGATTGATTGGTTACCTGGCATTGTTAGGTTGCTAGAATTGAGTCTTAGAGCATTGTTAGGATTGCTGGTTATTTGATTTATGCTGTTTGGAATTAATGCTGGATATTATTTATTTGGTTATTTGTTATTGGTTTATTGGATATTTATTGGTATGTTGTTCCGCTGTTGGATTGTGAATGTGGTTAGGTGGCTAGTGGATATGGGACCACTAGTTGTGGTTAATTATTATATTATTTTTATTATTTAAAAAAAAAAGGGTCGGTCGCTTCAGTTTGAGACTCGAAGACAGTAAGAATGTATATCCTCTGAAAATTATTTAAATAATTTAAGTTAAATATTACTTTTACTAAATTGTATAACATAACAAAGCTAAAGAAATTCTGGAATATTTAACGTTATACCTTTCCAAAGTAGGAGGACTGGTAGCTTGGAAGCATATCACATAACAGTACAACTGGGGCTTTAATCAGCAACTTCTCTATTAAAACTTCAAAATCTGCATCTGCATAATTTTGTAACGTGCGCCTGTAGACAATCATGTCTTTGACGTGATTGTTATTAATCAGATAATATTTCTCATTTTCGACGTTATCAATTGCACCTTCATGGTCAAGGTGCTTCTTCAAAACACCAATTAAAAACGTCTCAAAAATCAAGGGATTGAACCCTTGTAAACCATTAATTGCAGTGAATTATCGATGATCTCTATAAAGAGCCCAAGCCCAACAAGTTCATGTACAACAAGAAAAAACACTTAAAGTTATCAAGCAAAAGTAATCTATACATGACTATAAAACAAAAAAAACATTTGACAACACTTATTTAACATCATTTAGAGAACTGATATTAAAATAAATAAGTGCAACATCACTTATTTTAATCGATCTTAAATTACTATATTGTGCGTCACATTTTTTATTTGATACAAAAAAAAAAACATCGTTTACCAATAACCGTCCCAATTTCATATTTATAAAATTAAGTTATAGAGATTTACGATAAATGTAGTTGTTTTAAAGGAAATGCAAAAAAAAAATCAATTTTCACTTCATTTCAAAACTTTTTATACTATGTAAAAATCTTGATAGTAACATTTATTAAAACAACACTGAAATATTGTAGCATCAGTTGAATAAATAATGCTAATAAAAAAATGAAGTGATGCTAAATTTGAATTATAGTCACTTTGTAAGTGATGGTAATTTTTTTAGTTTCACTAATTTAAGCAATATTTTTTAAGAAAATCATATAATTATAGTGTCATTTTTTAACCTGTGCTAACTTAAAAAAAGAACTGATGTCAAATAAATTAATTTTTGTAGTGATACCTTTTACTTGATTCCCTGGTGGAAGTTCGATGTCACGTTCCATTATCCACGAAAAACTTAATACCGTCCCTCGTCATGTGATCATCTCCTACTGAAAACTCATTCCTTGTTGATTTAGGGATACAAGCAAGTTTTTGTTTCAACAGTTGGAGTTGCTTAGGGATATCTAAGAACGAAGACACAAAATCATCAACACTAGCCCCAGAATGAGCCGAATATAAAAGAAAGAGAACATGTGAGATAACAGGGTAAAAAGGTAAAATATATACAAACAAATATTATAGTATGGGAAACTAAAAGTATTTTTTTATATAGGTGTCAATACTAATATAAATTATATAATTACAAATAATATTATTGAGATTGTTTTTTCTAATTATCACAACTCTACGTACTATTAGTTATTTTAAATAAATAAAATTGAACTAGGAATAAAGTCGTTACTTTTGTAAACCCATAAATCATAGCTATTTTGTGAGTATATATATATATATATATATATCCTACTATATTAATTGGGAAGTACAAATATGAAACTAACTTTAAAAGTGTAAAATTTACATTTAATTGCCATTGGAAATTAGAAATATTTAATAAAGATTAATTACTTAATTTAATAAAGATAATAAATACTTTGACCAAATATAAACAGTATATCAGAATTTTCTGATAAAATCTTTTAAATAATTATTAATTTTCAAAAAAATATATTTTTCTTTTTCTAATAAAATATGGACGAAAATTATTATTTATTTTTAAAAATATATAACCAATCAGAAATTTTAAAACTAAGATATTCTATCCAAGTAGATAATATGATTATTTTTAATAACGAGATTTGGAAGATTTTGTTAAGATTTTAAAATTATGGTTCTCTTATCATCTTTCTTTTATTTTATTTACAAATTGTTTTGAATTATCATATAATACTTATGATTGATAAATATGTAAAAAAAATTATGCATATGTTGTGATTTAAATTTTTAAAATCAAAGATTTATTACTCAATCTATGAAGAAAAAATGTGTATTTTAATTTTTCACATTGGTGGATTGGTAAAACTAAATTTATGTGGCTGATAAATTCATAAATTTGATTTACTCACAATTACAATATTATAATTACTACTTCAAAATTTTTTACAAAATAATGATGCAAATAATACAAACAAGCAATATAAAACTGTATTATACATCAAACAAATTAAAAACTAAAATATTCTAAAATAATTAGTATTCAAAAAGATATATATAGATTTACCGAACAATTACAATATTAAAAATAAATACTATCTCAAACAAAATAATTTTTTAAAAAAATATAACAATAAATTTATTATTATTAAATTATTATTTTTAGAAAAAATATTAAACCGTGCTATATAGCACGGGATATCTCGTAGTAAATTATATTTATGAATTAACTCATGTTGTACGTACGTCGATAGCTCTTTTTTTTCTATAACTCATGTTGCCACATCTTTTTTAATAAGAAATGACCAAAACTCTGATAAAAAATGTGTCTTGATTTTGTAAATTTCTTGTTTAAATTGAGCAGAGCAATAGAAAAGCATGGGTTTCATAACCGAGTGGTCTTAACTTTGTTTGGGGGAGGTGACTCGAGATATTGGGTTATCCCTAGAGAACCACGGTACCTTCCGATTCATTCTGAGGTGACTCGATCGAGATATTGGTTTGGGTTATCCCTAAAGAACCAAGGTACCTTCCGGTTCAGTCTACTAACCAAGATACTAAGCTTCAGTTTGGTCTATATGAGGTTTGGACTAGAAGATGGAAGACCGTTCTGTTGATCCATGAAGCCTTTTTGTTCACCAAGTTTAAGAGAATATGATCTTTGTTGACTGTATAGTCTGAACACGAATGTTATACCTCAAATTTCGAAGATTTAGTTCTAATAAACGAGCTTTACACCTTAGATCATAATTATGTAAATGAAGAAAAGCCTTGTAGCAAAAAGGTACACTTTCTTGAACAAGTCTTAATGTTCTGTGTGATAATCTTCTGCCTTAAACCACAGCGAGAAATCGATTCCTTTCGACTTCAAATTCTCAGTTGCGGGTGCGATTCTCTCCAGAAGCTACAACGATTAAACAAGAAATATGTTCAGACCTTATCTCTAAACATAACCGATTGAAAGCATTAACAAAAGTATTAACAGTTCATCAAACCTTTCACTAACCTTAGAGTGAAGAATGCCATTGGACACCAAAACAGATCTATCAAACACAGAAAACTTCCCTCCGTCCATTCGAGTCACAGCTCCTCCAGCTTCCTCAACTATCTGTGTCCATATTCAGACATGGATTAAGTTCTACAACATATGTAGTTTGGTATGAAAGAAAACAACAAGAAGGAAAATTACAAGAACACCAGCTGCCATATCCCATGGCTTTAAACGGTACTCCCAGTATGAATCTGCAATCCCAAGTGCCACGTGACACATGTCAACTGCTGCAGCACCGAGTCTCCGCACTCCCCTACTCACATCAGTGAACTCTTTGAACAATTCCATGTTAGTACTCCACGCATCATCATGTTCATATCCAAACCCTGTGATAAGGAGTGCTCTCTCCACCTATACTCAACCATAATAGATGTGTTATAAAACCAAATCTACTGAACACACCATGTCGAAACTAAATTGGATTCCTGATAAGTTTACTTACAGCATCAGTTTTACTGACATGAATTTTTTGCCCGTTACACAATGCTCCACCACCTAAGAAGTGAACTAGTTAGCCAAATCATAAATACCTAACCAAACTAGACGAACATAAGCTGGCCACATTGTACCTGCAGTTGCAGAAAAGGTTCGAGTGTTCCAACACATTGGACCACCTACAAACTCTACCTGCACAATGAAATTTTTTGGTTTCTTACTTATCCTATTGATCAAAGAATCAGCAGAACAAGTAAAAGTAACCGCAGAACAAGTAATAACAAGTAATAGCTAGTTTGTGCAAGTATAAAATCAGATCTACCACAGAAGCAGCAGCGGGATTGCCACGATACAGAACACCCACAGAAACAGCAAAACTGGGATATCCATGAGCAAAATTTGTTGTTCCATCTAACACATAAAAGGAAGAAACTATCACTCAAACCTCACACAAATAAAGAGGAAAGCAATGAGATTTGTTAAGGAGAGCAAAACCTAGAGGATCAATGCACCAGAGGTAATCAGAGGACGAATCGCCGATGATACCTCCTTCTTCACCAAGAATAAGATGATCACTAAAATTCTTTTTCACTACTTCCAAAATAGCAGCCTCGCTTGCTTTATCAGTACTGCAAATTCAGTAAGATACTAACACTTTGAATGCTTCAAACAAAATCAACGATGAAGAAACTAGTCCTCAATCTATACATACACAAGCTAACAACTTAAAAAGAGAAGTGCTTACTCAGTTACCAAGTCAGTGAGACCTTTATAAGTGATATTCCTTGGCTTATTCACAGCTTCCATGACCACCTGCCAAACCAGATGATTCAAATCAAGTTAGACTTTTTATTCTTCTCCTTCTGCTCTATGAACCTAAAGGACTCGATTCTATTACCATTGCATCCTCTAGTAAACATAAATTTGGATATTGTATTGTAAAGACACGAAATTTTCGAACCTCGGCGCCGGTTTTAGCGGCGAGTTCAACAACTTCAAGGAGATGTGAAGGCGATATAGTTCCGGTGGATTTAGCGCCGATTCTGGGATAACGTGTCTGATCGGAAACTTCAGAGACAAGAGCTTTTGTTTGAAGTCTCGTCGTGGACTTGCTCAAGCTATTAGACAAAATCCTCCAACACCCATGTCCGGTTACTGTCCGGCATGAAAATGGGTTTTGCAACGGAAGAGATGATGATCTGGGTATGTGAGAGATTCTCATTGACATGTTCCCCGAGAAAATTAGAGACCTTCCCATTGGTATCGCCGGAGAAATTTTGGATTTTTTTTTTTTTGTTTATATATGGACGCAAGTGAGTGGATGAACAAGGGAGAGAGTCCCAACAAAGCTGATAGAAAGATACCATTTTTATTAAAATATCTGAAAAAAAAAACTTACAAAGATGGAATTTTTGTGGTGTAATTTTGAAAATTCACAAGACTAAAAAGGAAACTAAAAGGTAAATGATGTATGAATTACATGTGTGTGGTACAGTATTGTTTGTTGTTGATTGATCACACTCAGCAACAGAAGCTAAGCTCATTGTTTCCAACATCTTTTACAGAAAGCAGAAATAGTCTGAATCCAATGTACATAAGCAAGAACAGCTGAGAAGACTTGGAAATGACTAACAAAAAGAAACGATTCTAATCATTTCAATCCATCAGAAGCAGCATCCAACTATCCAAGTATTGTAATTGATTCGACCATTGCAGATTAAGAAACCAAGCAACTAAAACTACTCAGTTTGCAGTAACTCCCACCATAATGTCTCCGGCTTCATAACAGCTTTTTCAAATACAGATTTCAAACCCAATTCGCTATACCAAACCCATATAAGGAGGACTAATGCAGAATGCAGATGAACCAAAATTCACAATCTTATGATTCCTCTCATCTCCTCAAAATGATCAGCACATTCTTCTACTATTCATGATCTCTCATCTCCAACAGATGCAATAAAAGAATCAGACTTTATAATCCCTAAACCTCTAATTCCCCCAATTACAAAGCTCAACCACATCCAACAACAACATATAGTAATGGCTCCTCTTAATATCTACCGCTGCTCAAATTGTCTCTGATGACGAGAGAGACATAGAGATAGTGATAGTTGAGCGTCCTCGCACTGTTTACGCTTGAGGCTTGTTCCGCCGCTAGAGCAAAGCGACCTCACCGCCTCTGATTCATCAGGACAAGCCTCCGCCACCACGCACTCCGCAAACGCCTTGTTCAAATGTCTGCAGCCTGATCTCCTTGCTGGTCCCTCCGGCATCCGACGATGGCACTGCAACAGTGCTTCCTCCAACCGATCGCAAGATCTCATCGGAATCCGAATCACCCCGCCCTGATTCTTTCCGGTGATCGATCTCTCTCACTCACATGATCTTCTTTGATGAGTCGCGTTGTTCTATTGGAATCATTAGTTTAGAGTTTGGGCTTCGTCTTGGGCTTTTGAGTTATGAAGCCCACTTAGTATTACATCACACTGCAAACAACACGAATTCAAAAGTAATTAAGAACGAGAGATTATAAATAATATCAATCTTTTTTTCTTTATAATATTTCTTGGTTTTAAAGTCAAATCACATGTGGTAGTTATAGAAAAGTTTTGTGACTTTTGTAGTCTTTGCAGCCAAGGTTGCTTCTTCAATAAGAAGTGGTTATGGATGTGACCAACTATGTTTTTTACTAGATGAGCGAGTGCTCACGCTATAATTAGTCTCTTATTATGTGTCATTATATAAATATGCATTTTTTGTTTTTGCTAGTCATTTTTCTATAAATTACTAGTATTTGTCATGATGTAAGATATCAACTCTCATACATCTTATAGATCCATCCATGCACAATTGTTTCAAAAATGGATTTTTTTTGATACATCAATATATTGATATATATATATATATATATATATATATATATTAATACGGTGATTAAGGATGGTTTGCTACTCTGGTTCCACTCGCGAACTTAGTTTGCTACGTTTTTAACATATTTCAGAGTGATTTTATGTTTTAAGGACGCAACTTGTTTGTACAAAAGTTTTTTTTTTAATATAATTTCACATTCATTCAAAAAAAAAAAAAAAAAAGGATCCTATCTTTTATTAATATGAATTGTGATATCATTATCATCCTTGCAACCCTAGTATCTACAGATTCCAAAAATCTTTATATTTTTAATCTCAAACACATTGTATATATGACCACTTTGGGAAATTTTTTTAAAGTACTTGTCTATGGAAACCAGTACTGTTTGTTTGTACAAACCCCTAATTGTAACAAATGATTTAAAAACATCAGAAACTAGCTATGAACTAAATTACAATTTTAATTTGAAAGTATGAGGAAGAATAATCTTCATGATCTTAGTACAATCCATATCACGCGCGCGTCCTTCAAATGAAAGATCTTCGAAACAAACTAGAATTGCTTATCAATGTAGAAATCTCAATGTCGGTCGTTGGTTATGGCACAACCTATATTACAAATAACATGAGTCTGCAAAAAGGTAATAGTATGCAAGATTGGTCTTATGATGTATATAGAATATGAAGGATAATGGATGTTGCTTAGTCATTGAATGGAAGAGATTATAAAACTGAACGCAATCTCTCATTGCACAGCAAGCACAATGATTAAATCATAAAATTCCATATTAAAAACATATACTATGTAAGCACTAAATTAGGCAATTTAACAATATATGACTAATTAAAAATCTATACATAACTAATACAAAAATGATCTCGAAGAAGATAAATTGTTGAATTATAAACTAATATATTATGTTTATTTAATTATAAATCTTCGTATAGGTCAAGGGAAAGAAACACATAGGCACATGTAAACGCGTTCCTACCAACGAACATGGACTTGTGGACATGTATCATATACACAGTATTACAGTAACTAAAAACATTAATGCGCATAATTCGGAGAATGAAGATGTGATACTATGAAAACAACACATTATTGGATTTACTAGCAAGTACAAGAACAAGACAAGTAGATGTGTTTTTTTTTACCTTCGATGATAGAGGAGATCGTCAAAGTTAAACGCGGCCGGATTGACTTTATCATGAAGTTAACTTTATCGTTTCTGGCTAAATTGTTGGTGATTTAGTGACTGAAGCTGCAGGATGACCTAGTACTACTATCTATATACACACACACGCACACGCACATACATCTGTATACTAATGAAAACCGAATATATAATGGACGTGTTCAAATTGGTGTATCTTACCATACACGAAATGCATGCATGTAAAGTTGTAAATTATGTACACAAACATGCATGAATCCATAAATTCATATTACAAGTAGTCAAAAGAACAAATGATCATTAATTATGGAAATTTATGAGGAAAAAAACGCTTTTAGTTGTAGAAAAGGAACTTGAAAAGAAAAAAAAAAACTCTGAGGTGTGGAAATTAGCAAGTGTGTGTGAGTGAATACTTGTATACATGTATAGAGGTGCGTGTATGTCGTATATAGTAATTACCAGATCATGCTGGCAGCTTCAGCCTCTCAAAACCAACATAGATATAGATCCATGCATGTGTAGGTAGATATGTAAATCGTAGATGAACAATTAAGGAAGAGGATGAGAAGAGAAATACCCCCCTTGTGAAGCTTATTTTTCAAGATTTTGGTTCTTAGCAGAGAGCAACCATTAACAAGAAGAAGAAGAGATATGAAAAATGTCTCAACTTGATAATCTTAGTTGAGATTCTTCTTCTTTCTCTCTCTCACACACATGTATATAACAAAAAATTATCAACAACAATAATTATTTATTTAATAAGAAATAACAACAATACACGTTACACAGATGCTTAATTGGATAAAATGGACCACAAATAGGCATTTTTTGTCAACATGTGTATTTTTTTTTTTGGTATACAATAACCTTAATATAAATTAATACAGTTGGAATCATTACTTTTTTCTTAATATCAAGGTAAGATATTTTTTCGTGAAATTTAGAAGAATGTGTTTGGACAGTCTCATTCAAGTATTATTAATGTTTTGGACGCTATCAATTTTTTTTTTTTTTAGTTTTGGCTTAACAAGAGAATATACTGTCAAATAAATTTTAGATTGAAATATTAACTTAAGTAGTTTATACTGTCATTATTTACTTTATTATATAGCCAAGTATTTCGATCTCCAAAATGTTTATTTACCCCAATTTATGATAAGCTGGCCATAGTTAATAGTTATATATAAGTTAACGTAATAATATTAGAATTTTTTAAAAACGAAAAAGATGGATGAAGAAGAGAAGATAGGGTCTAGGAATTAATGGCTGAGACAAATGAAAAGGATACGACCAAATCCGAAATCTTCATTGCACGCGTCTTCTGTCTTATTGCATCTCCTCTTTCGTTTGTCCTCAGACATCACAATCCATCGATCCAACATGTTCACATATACTGATATACATGCATACACAAAAGCAATTATTATGTGAAAGCTTGAATTTCTTACATGAAACTCAAACAGTCAAACTGCAACGTTCGAAATAGATTTAAGATTTACTAAAGTTCAAACTAATCTTGAGATGTGTAAAGGTTATAAATATATATCAACAAAATAAGAACTATATTAGGATTACGATAGAGTACAACAATTGTATACGTTTGTGCTCATCTTGTTATATTTATATTTTGAAATCTCCTATATAGAAAATTACAATGTTAATATCACGAAAGTGAATTGTAAATTTTAAATATTTATAATAATTTTGATATATTATTTTACTTATGTCGTAACCAATCAATTCGGATACAACATATTTGTATACATATAGATCACTAGGGTATCAATTGGTGTGACAAAAAAAAAACAAAAAAATGTGTGTATTAATGGATGTGCTAACAAGTAGTAATAAATGGACGTTGGGCATGACAAGATTGGTTGGAAGATGGAGTTGTCTTGTGTAGTGTGTTGTCTCTTGTCATCTCTACTGTCTTTTGTTTTGTGTTTTACATACTATATCAATTGAACATTTCCAGTTGTACGTACGTAAATATATAGTAGCATAAAATTCACACATGCATTTTTTTCTTAGAAACAATGTTGGAAAATTTAAAATCCACATTACTTTGACACAAGTAAGCTATGTTAGTTTTAATTTTTAAACGAAGGCATTAGTAAGAGACGAAGAGTTGATATGTATCTTCATAATATAAACCCAAAAAAGAAAAAGAAAAAAAAAACAAGTAGAATGTGCTATGCGTCTATGATAACTCCATTAATTATTTTTCTTGTTTTTGTTGTTATAATTGACGTAACTAATTTAATAATTGGGTCCATTGAAACGTGATTATGTTTTAATGTCTCCCATGATTGAAATCAGAAAAGATAATTAGACTTTATTAAGTATGACGAGAAAAATAATCCCCCACTCGTCTTTTTTGGTTTGACAATTAGTTTGTGAATAAGATTCGTTAACCAAACCAAATCGACGACGTGATCATATGTGTCCGTCAATAAGCATCTGCCACCTAGCAATTTATACTTATGAGATTGAGAACTATACTAATTTATTATTATTCCAATTTCCAAAGTTGGTAACTAAAAAGTAAAAACAAACACAAACGTTTTTTATTCTTTTAATTACATACTAGTTGCAAATTAAAAACTCAAAAACTTTATTAAACGAAAAACACAATCATAATAAAAAGATCAAAGCTGAAAATCTTAAGATTTCAAGAAATTTTTTCTACAATTGTCGTAGCCTCTTTTATCTGATTGTAACTTTGGTGCGACTGCGAATTGCTGTACGATTTTAATGTCCTTAAGATTCTTAACTTTAGTACGATTTTAATGTTTTTATAAGATGATTAGCTTTTTGTGTGATACTGTGATTGTACTAACGTTTTAATGTTTGATAGTACAATTGTGTAAAGTTTTGTACTGTTATAAACTTTTTTTAACGATTATTTGCCTTTGTAATATTTGTAAGTTTATGGCTGTAAAAGGTTAAACAGTTGAGTGTAAGCTTTTTGTCTAGTTGTAAGTTTGTGTATGATTGTAAGCATTTTAATGATTACGCTTGCATGATTGTTAACTTTTATATGATTGCAACTTCGCAAGCTAGTGTACGACTATTATAAGGTTTGTAACCTTCGTTTGTTTGTGTAAGCTTTGATGTGGTTATAAGTTGTTGTAGGATTGTAAACTATTATATGTGTGGACTGTGGTTGTTGTTAATTAAGCTTAAACCCATGTTCTCCTTTCTTTAAATTAAGGTTTCGCTTAAGAGTGAAGACTATTTTCAGGAACAAAAGGTTTTATCTGAAGAATGAGAAGAGATAAGAAGGAAAATGTTTTTTAGTTATATGTAAGACCCTGGTCAACAACGTTTCCAGCCATTACTGCCAAGGGGATATGGCGAAGTAAAATCATTTATGTCTTTGAAAGAGCTTCTACGTCAACCCCATAGGTGTTGATTTGATCGTTTTCCCTGAGCTATGGATACGTGAATTGGTGAAGAAGTAGTCGTTGTATGCAAAAATGGGCAACAACATTTGGGCTATGCGTTGGTGCCCCTGTCCGTTTGATACATGATTGTTGACAGCAACCGAACAAAATATGTTTCGTACTGAATACCGCTGAAACTCTGTTTCATCTTACTGATCATCTCGGCCATCACTAGCTTTGACATTGTTTCAGACTTAGTTTGAAGGAAGCGGTACCTCCACTACAATGCCTCCCGGCTCCCGCGAAAAAATCAGCAAAAAAATAACTTCTCTTAAACTGTGTTTCTTCAACTTTGTTTATCTTTTCCTTTTTCTCTAAGACCTTCCAAATTTGTTCTCAACAATGTATCACTTTGAAACCTTTTCATCTAGTACTTAATACTTTATACTTAGATTACCAAATCTATCACAGAGATTGTACAAAGTTCTTACTTTTAATTTAAAGATAAACCACAACACTTTCAAATTCACACTCTCGACTACCCCTTACCATACAAATTTAATATACTTCAAAAGTAAACATTCTCTCAGCGAAGATGATGCCTGTGGCAACCACAAAGAAGCTCTAATGTAAAACAAATCTGTAATCGTCAACCCAATTTTTTCATATACAAAAAAAAAAGAAAAAGAACACAACATTTATTACCTTAGTGTTTCCTTAGTTCCTTTGCGGATTTTGCAACGTATAGTCGGAAGCCCTAACTTCTGATGCGCCTCGTACCTATGACAACCCGAGAACCCTACAACAATGGAGACGCTATAGGCTTAATAATAATTTTGATTACAGAAATCATGATGAAGAAACAATAAAATTTAAGAACAATCACCATAGTAAGTTCCATCAACTTCAATCACATCAATCTGTTCAACACAACAAGATTAGATTCTTCAATTTTAAAGTTGAATTATGAATCGAATAAATAATTTGAAATCGGAAATTGGATAAACCGAGTTGCCTAACCGGAACTTGAAGACCGATTACACTGATACTTTCCATAAGCTCCTTCACTTTGTTCTGATCATTGGATCTAGTTCTCATCAAAGGTCTCCGTATCTTATCCAACGGTAATTCCACTATCATCGGACCTACACCGCCGCTTGATCCTCCGATCACCGGCGGCGATCCTGATATTCAAATTTTTTTTTAAAAAAAGAACAGAGACTCAGGTTCATCTTCAACCTTGGTTATAATAAACAACTGTGTAAAATGGATTATTGAGTTAGATCGTTACCGTTGGATGGAGAAGCTGAGACGGAGAAGCTCCTCGAGCCAATTGGTAATCTCATCATCAAATTCGCCATTGTTTTTGTCACCGTCTCCTTCTCTCCTCTCAATCTCTCTAATAATAATATTTGTGAACGAAATATAAAGTTTGAATACGATGTCGTATAAGTAAATATCAAATACGGCGTCGTTATTTCGAAAATGTTGAGAAGAAAAGGGTCTGATCGAAACGGTTAACGAAGCAGAGAGCTTCTTCTCAATGGCTGTCACTTCCTCTTCTATGCTGCTGCTACGGTAAAACTCTCTCTCTCTCTCTCTCTCTCTTAATACAGATATGTGGTATTGTTGAATTTGTTGATGGCGTTGAAGTTGTTCGTGTTTTCAGGAACTTTTCTACGGCGGGGAGAGTTGTTCAATCTGTGAGAGCAACTTCGAGGATTTGCTTCTCCACGGGAGAATTGATTAGGGTTCTCCCTCATACTCGTTCCTCTAGGTGAGATTTTTTTGTGTTATGTGTTATGTGGATTATTGGAATTTGAGCTGATTTTGGTTTAATCGATTGTGTAGATTCATTTGCTCTACTCGTGCTGCTCATAATGAAGAGGCGGCTGCGAAAGCTGCAGCTTCTCTTGCTGACACCAGAGCTCCGACCATGTATGGTTTCTCTTAATTTTTGATTTTGTCGTTCACGTCGCATTGAGATTTTTACATCCGAATTATGAAATTGTGGAGTTGAAATTATCCTATCTTCATATTTTGTGGTTTTTAGATTTGACATGATTATAGCGAAAGAGATTCCATCAGACATTGTCTATGAAGATGAGAACGTTTTGGCATTCAGAGACATAAACCCACAGGCTCCTGTTCATGTTTTGGTTATCCCCAAGTTAAGAGATGGCTTGACCATGCTTGGCAATGTGAGTCTCTTTTAGACATAAACCCACAGGCTCCTGTTCATGTTCTCTAGCAGTTCTAAAATCGAGATGTTTTGTCTATGACTGAGAGAAAGGTCTCTCTTGGCGTTTGCACATTTGAAAACAAAAGCGGAAAACAGATTAGGATAGTGTCTTTCTTGACTATACGTGTTTGCAATCGCATCCCCCACAAACAGCTTATTGGACCATGTTGTGGATTCAGATAGGATAGTGTGTTTCTTGACTATTCGTGTTTGCAGTTTCATGCCCGCTTCGTATTGAATCTTTTTATTTCGTATCTACTGTGTGGTGTGCTCATAGAGTCTCATCTTGAAGCCAGTATGATTGTGTTCTGTAACGAGTAATGACTAGTATTATGCCAGTGTTTCTGATCAATATATGTAAATGCTTTATCTTTTTCCTGCCCGTGTTCGTAAACCGATGACAAGAGGAACAAGTCATTGAATAAACATGTGAAAAGGAGTTTTAAGCTTTTATTTTGGTGGAACAGATACCTGAACTTATCTAATCCCTAAGCGCCATCGCAGGCTGAACCAAGACACGTCGATGTTCTTGGCCAACTTCTACACGCATCAAAGATTGTTGCTGAGAAAGAAGGCATCCTCGACGGGTTCCGTGTGGTTATCAACAACGGTGTTGAAGCCTGTAAGTCTTTTCTTTTCCATCCAATCAAACATCATCATCATCATCGTCATACACTTAACTGAATTAACTTCCTCTCATCCAGGCCAATCTGTTTACCATCTTCATCTGCACGTCCTCGGAGGCCGACAGATGAAATGGCCACCAGGTTAAGAAGAAAACATTCATGTTAAACCAAAAAAATTGTGGCCTACGAGCTCCAAAATTGTCTGCTTCAATCCTGTCTTTTATGGTTTATGAGTATTTACCACTGTTAGATTTATCCAGTTGTGAGTTCGTAGAGATTAGATGGCTTCCAATTTCCATTTCCAATTGTAGTCTAGTCGAGTTCTTTTTCTCTGTTCATTGTTAGAAATAATTATCAACATTTTATATGATATGAGAGTGTTTCTCTCCTAATAGCGTTTTACAGTTACTGTATAAGGATCTATACATTTAAATGAGCTCTATAGAGTTAATCCACTCCACTTATAACTTTTAAACTCCTCAAATACCCCAAGCCTTCTACCAAAAAAGTATTGAATACACAGAGTTATATGAGCGGTCCTTTAAAACAAAATGTCCAATACTTTTTCAATAAAATCATAATGCTAGATTAGAACTCCAAAGTCCAAATAGCATATGCTTAATTCTTATCAAAGACATGCATGTGACTTGTGACTTTTAGTGGTTTCATATGAGAAAAAATTGGTGTAAACCAAATTTGTTTAGGCCATTAATGGTTGTAGTTCTAAAATGGTTTTTCAAATTTTGATTTCTTTGATTTTAAGTTTGTAGAATATGTATTTTTTTAAAAAACTTGAATCAGTGAATGGTAGTTTATTTTGTTTTGGGTTTTATGTTGATGTATTATATTTTTCTTTGACAAAAAATTAGAGAACAGAAAAGTGATCCATGGTTTTATAGGGAAAAACCCAAAAATATGGATTTTCATTTTTCTTTGAAGTTGTTAAAACACTTCCAAAACTATATTCTTTGTTTTATATGAAAACTTGTTTTTTCTTTTTCAAAATCACAAGTGGCATGACAACAAAACATATTGCAAAAACTAAAACAAAAAGAACTACTTCAAAAAACCAAAAACATTGATGGTCTTAGTTTCTGGTCTATTGCACATTACTTCTAAATTGTTTATGATCACAGTTATAAATGGATGTTCTGGGTATATATATATATACATTGTTATATAGTATTATTTTGTAGTTACTATAGTCAAATGTTGTTTTTCTATATATCATTTCTATTATTTATCACTTAAAAAAATTATGTTTTGCTTTATTTTTCCTTATGTTTTGCTATATTTTTGCATTCTTTTTGTATATATACGTTTTGTTGGGGTTAAATTGTCAAACAATGCCGTTTAGTTTCATTGCTAGGTCCACCTTTCTCTAAACCAAACAAATATAATAAGATCCAAACCTAAGTTTAATTTTTTTTCACAAAACTAGTCGAATATTTGTGAGTTTCAACTTTCTTATTTATGAACATCTCAGTTGACCAATAACCAGCGGACATAAATATGAGCTGTTGACTGTTGTTCGGGCATCACACTAGTGTCCAAGATTTATTTATATATTATACATAAAACAAAATAAAATTAACCGTTCCAAATCGGGATGGTAATGACTTCGGTTTGAGGAGAAATGGCGCCTTCAACGAGGTGCTGCCATTGTTTTGTATAAAACCAGGACATCGAAGATTGTAGCATCTCTCACTAGTGTATGCATCTCTATGCAAAACAGAAAAAGAAACTTATCACATACACATACCGTCCAGAATATGAATAATCTGGGCTGGTAGTCTGAGGCTCTAAGTATAGCCTGAGACTCTGAGTATAGCTTGAAAGAAACCTAAATAGAAAGTAACGAAACAACAATTATAGTTTTAGTCATTCACATATATAAGTTAAAAATAAAATTTGTATAATAAATACTTACTAGCTAGAAATCTCACTAAAATCTAACCTGCCATCCGGCCTCGATAGTCTTCATATCACCTTTCTAGTATGAACCCGAGACGAGCCAAAAATGGCCTAAGCTGAACTCGCGGACTTGAGCAACTTTCAGACATAATCAGAAACATGAAGCTTGTGATCCTTGAGTGGGATTAATGTGAGAATAGAATCAGTAAAAAACAAAATAGTTGACGTGATTGGCACATGATTATATCGTCTCTCAAACGTTATCTAATATATATAAAGTTTTAGTATACGGTGTTTAGGAGGTCAAATCGAGTCGACAGCTAAACAATTAATTATAAAAGAGGTTAAAACAATTCAGCAATCTTGACTTAGATGAGCAAATGGAGAAGTTTCACAAAACTAATAATAAAATTATTCATTTTATAATATATATTTCACAAAACTAATCGAGGCAAATGAGCTTCTGTTTCTAAATTTAATTGACACAAATATTGTTAAGCAAATGGAGAAGAAAAATCAAAAAGAAACAGCTACTACTAATTACCAAGTTGTGATGCTACAACTTCATGAGGATAAGAGTTTTTTTTGTTGTTGAACCTCAAAGCATGGTCAATGTCCATTAGAAGTCAGCAAAGACAATAACCGGATATATTAACTAGCTGTCTGTTATTATCTGATTATTAACGAGACAATGAGCCTGTTCGTTTCGTCGCCGCAAGTACCTGCGGCAGCGGCAGCCGCATGTATTGTTGTTCGTTTGGTTGCCGCAGGTGCTTGCGGCAAGACGCTGCGGGGAACGCTGATTCTAATTTTGGACGTCGATTAGTTGCGGCGATCAAAAAGATTGCGTTTGCCGCAGTCGCTGCCGCAGCCGCCCTGCATCAACGAAACGAACACGCCCAATGCCCGGCCTTAGTTTGAGCCCAGTCTTGTGGCAGCTGGGGGAGGTGACGAACGCCGGTGGCTTCCTCACCGAAAGAAGGGAACTCCTTCTTCACTTGCCGGTGCATGATGTCATCATCTTCTTGCCTTTGACACTCCAAGGCACGTACCGGATTGGATAACTGTGTGCTTCCTTCATCCATGAGTATTTCCTAATGAACAGTTATACCAATAGTTAAAAATGGTCATACATTCTAAAGCTTAAAAACTTTATTTATATTTTAGCTATCATCAGATTATAAACCATTGGCAAGAGAACTCACCTTTCCCTTTCCCTTATACTTGTCTGTTTGTTGCTGCTGCCGCATGAACTCAAACTACATAATTAATAAACAAGAAACATGAACCATTGAAACTGTAAAAGTTGGGATATGTGTATGTTTATAAAACTGTTGTTCATCAAAATACATGTTGTATATGAGTCGTCTGAATAATGAAATGTATGTATATAGAGTGTGTATACTATATACCTTACGAGCATTATGCAGAGAAGATTCAAGTTGGATCTCGAAACGAAGGAGCTCGTCGTAGTTTAAATGATTCAGGCTATGTCCTTGGTACAATTGAAGACTCAGTTTAAGATTTTCTATCTCTCTCATCATTGATTCTTTCGTCTTCACACAATTTGGACAGTGACCCTACAAGAATTTGAGTATGATAACAATCATAAGTGAGGAAGTGAGTCGTAAAAAAATCAGTTAAAAAAATGGGAATGGGATGTAAGAATGTAAAAAACACACACTTACAGAGTCGTTAATTTCCTGCATCAAATCATCTTCCTGAGTGATCTTTAGAGCATCTCCATAATCATCATACTGATCAAATGTACCAGAGCTTTGCGCATTTCCGTCTTCATTCCATAGACTCTGAACACCCTCTCCACCTTCCCTAGCCTGTGTCCCTAGACACTGAACATCCTTTCCACCTTCAATGTCACAAGCTGACTCACTTCTAGTTGATATAGAGTGAACCTCTACCCGTTTGCGTTTTCGAGTTTCTGTAGGGGTTGCATCAGTGTTAGCCATCATTTCCAAACAGTTGGTGTTAAGCCCGTTTGATCGGCGAAGATTAGATGCTCCTCCTTCAGGTGTGTCATCTTGAGAATGTGATTTGGAACCAACAAGTTCTGTAACGTCCTCCCTAATCTTGTTTCTAAGGTCTTCATTCTGTTTCAGTATCCACTCCTTCATGTCATCCAAGTGAGCAAGCGTGACGTACCCGGGGTCGTTACTTTCTCCACCAACATGAACTTTGGCCGTTGGTTTTTTCTGAGAAGTATGTTTGTGGATGTTAGTAGGAGGCTTGAAAACTTCCTTCTCCTTCATAGAACACCTAGTAAAATGTTTAGGCTTCGCCTTATCTAGAATACGCTTTTCTTGAATATTAACCTCTTGATTTGCTGCTTTCAAGACTGGCCATTCAAACGGTTTGAAAACATGTCCCTCGTTGATCAGTTTCAACATGAAATCCACCTTAGGATCAGAAACCTCTGTTTCCCAAACCAACTCTGTTTCGTTAATTATTCCCTTAGGATCCAATGTATGTGCAACCAGAAGCTACATTACATTAAGGGAAGCTACAATGTGTTACAACTTACAACATGATAAATAATAGTTATCTATTTTAGAATGAAGGGTTAGCTAACCTTGTCATCAACCTCAGCGTTGTGTAATTTAGTCTCATGAAGCAAAACTGCGAATGACAACCCTTCAGCTGACCTCTCAGTGAAGTTACGAAGATCCAACGGATCTTTAATCCTCTCCAATATAACCGGAATGGATTCAAGAGCTTGTAACTGTAACGCTAGAGGAAAACCGTAACATGCACTCGTCTTCTGTTTCAGACGCTTCTTAGCTTCCCAATCGGATTAGTCGCATCCTTAGGCGGCCCGAAACGACGAATGGTCGCGGTAAAAGCTAACCTCCCCCAGGGGTAATCCAAAAAGTAGTCAACATCATTCAACATCTCCACAAACTCAGAACTAACAAAGCTTTGGTCATGGCATACAACAACACCATCCACAATCACAATGAGAGCAAGACAAAGCTTTTTCCAAGACGAAAACTGCTTCTTCTTATCTGTCGTTTTATCGTTTTGTAACAACATATCCAACACATCTGCGACCGTAACCATGGTTTTATTTCCAAACAGCCTATGCCACACAGACAAGTACCGATCCTTATGCTTGTCTACCTCATCTTGTGTTGGTAACTCACTGCAACGAAGACCAGTCACAATGTGAAACTCTCTTATAGAGAAACGCATTGGGTGACCACCGAACACGAACCATATCTCGTGTTTCTTTTCTGTTACGAGCTGTCGGGAGAGCAAACCGTGTAACAGTTTACCTGAATGTGAGCATCGAGCTACAGGGAGTTGGAAGAGTTTACCGAATTGTGAATTCTTGATTTGTTCCCATTCTTTAGATCCTTTGAGAAGTGTAGCGATTGTACCGAGGTACTCTGGTCTCGAGTATATGTTAAGACGTGCTCCGTCTGAGTAGCTATCGACGGGTAAGAGACGTTCCGGTAGATTAGGGTTTGGAGGATCTTCGATTTGGTTCATTGCTGCACGAATCGGAACTGGAAATGATCAGATGTTACTATTTAGATGAATCGATGTCGGGACATTTTTTTTTTTTACCTTCTGACTGTGTGGAATTGTCGTTGTCTCCTTGTTTATTAGCCGTCGATCTCGAGGGAAGACGGTGTCGTCGAGTTTTTTTCCGGTTCATCGGAATTTCAGGTTGATTTGGTTTCTCCGAACACCTTTGTTTAATTGGAGAATCCAGCAGTGGCAACGAAGTGTAATAATATCTAGTTTACTGTAGTGGCATGGAGTCGCAAATACGGTAATTAAACAGAGAAACATTTCCTTAAAGTAACCAACCCGAAAAGTTCAATGTCTTTGTTTGTTGGTTAATTAGAAGAAAGACCGGAAATTAATTAACTGTCTGATATCAATAACCGAACCATACCAAATCAAACCGGGTCAATTCTTAATGCTATGAGAAATCGAGAATGACTGAATGAGTTTGATGATATAACTATGAGGAGAATGAGTTTGATAAACTATGAGGTAGACTAGTAGTTATATGGGACTTGGTTTGGGGTTGGTTGTGAATTGTGATGATGAAGATGGCTGTGGCAGCTGGAGGAGCTGAAGAGCACCGGTGGGTTGTTGTTGTTGTTGTTCTTCCTCACCGTCAAAAAGGAACTCCTCCTTTACTTGCTGTTGCAGGCGTGTGACGTCATCATCATCGTCTTGTCTTTGACACGTCATCATCATCTGTCTCTCTGCTTGCCACATCAGATGCTCCCAAGAGCTTCCTCCTTGTACCTTCATATTAAAATGCAAAAATAAAGAGCTTTTTTTTTTTTTTTAGTATCGACATTTATATTAAAAAGCTTACAATAACATACATATACAAAATGAAAACATGATAGTATTTCTTATATTATACACACACAAAGGCATGCATGTACCAGATCGGGAAAATGTTGGGTTTCATCATCCATGAATGTTTCCTATAGAAAAGAAAAAAAATATAGTAATGAGAACATTTGAATATATATGGTTATTTATATTATAAACCTTCGAATGTTAAACAATGACTACTTTCTGATTTAGTGCAGGGGGAAAATAATTACCAAATGACAATAACTCACCTTTCCCTTTCCCTTAAGCTTGTTTGTTTGTTGCTGCTGTTGCTGCGTGAACTCACACTGCATAATTCCCTTTAATAAACACAAGAGTTTAGAACCATTACTTTAAAAATTTATAAAACCATTCTAACAAAAGAAAAATCTATATATATAGTGTGTGTTATCGAGTGTTTAAATACCGGTCACCAAAATATGTACTTAAGACATACTTTTCGTTTAATAAATAAATGTCATTTATAGAGTGTGTGTGTGTACGTATAAATATATACCTTACGAGCTCGGGCATGTTGAAGAGAGGATTCTAGATGAAGTTCAAACTGAAGGAGCTCGTCGTAGGTTAAGAGATTCAAGCCATGTCCATCGTACAGCTGAAGATTGATCTTAAGATTCTCGATCTCTCTCATCATTGAGTCTTTCGTCTTCGCACAGTTTGAAGACTGATCCTATATATATAAGAAAATTAATTTTTATTATTAATATTTATCCTATAAGAATTTTAGCATGTGCTGATATTAAATAATAATTCATGGAACTGGCAGAAATTTAATTACTGCAGGGTGGAAACTGTGATCTGCAGAGGTATGACCAACTTCTTTTTCCTTTTGGTATCTCATGATGAGATTCTCCATGCTGATGATATGTTGCAAAAAAACAAAATAAAATTAGGAAATTAAGTAATGGAATACAGAAAATTGTTAATAATGATGTGTTATTTTTTTTATATTCATTAACAAGAAAACTTTTTTGGATCAACATTAGAACTAAACCCTGAGACAAGGCTAAATATCAGAAAACGGTCTCTTAGTTCATCGATTGAATTTTTTATTAAAAAAAAGGGTTCAAAATCAAGCCAAGAAAGCATATAACTTCGGTAAAATATCAAACAAGCGTACCAGTGCACATAAAAAAAATAAAAGATGCAACACTAATATGAAAACAAGTGATGATGATAACATCAAGAAAACTCAAATTTTTGGTCTATATTATAAAAAAAAAAAAAAAAAAAAATTCATTTTCTTGTTTATCCCACCAAAACAAAGAACACGTACGTACGTACACATGTATGAGTCTACAATTATATACATATAAGTGAAAATATATAAATGAAACCTGGTGGAGCTGGAGCAGAACTCATAGAGCTTGTTGGAGTAAGAGAAGATGATGAGACCAAGGGGGACATCGCAGAGAACAGAGAGTTCATGAGCCTTCTTTATCAGACTCTTTCTTCTCTTTGCGAATGTCACTTGCCTCCTTATCTTATCCTCTATCCTTTTTATCACTGTCTTACCTTTCCTCATTGATCTATCTTTCTAAAACCCTAATCTATAATCTCATGAGAATGCTAAACGAGAGAGAGAGAAAAAGAAGAAAGGTAGTACCGTAGCAAATGAAACCTTGAGATGATCAATTGCTATTTATATAGACGTACTGCTACTTTCATATGTATATATCGATATATGTGATGTTTGCGGAATCTTTTTGATGTTATACTCTATACGTATCAATTATTAATTTGAAGGCAACCAAATGGTACTTTGATCTAGCCCGGTTTGGGAGGGCTCATCAAATAAGAATACGTAAATAAGAATGGTAATTTGAGCATGTTCAATTAATTAAACCGGCCGGGTCTTGGACACTTGTTGTTAGTTGTTACAGTTCTTTGTACAAAATTTAAAAGTTTAACTAAATCAAAACAAAGGTTGAAAGTATGTATAACCAATTAGGATTAATCCATTTAGATAGACTATACGGTATTGAAAGTAGAAATTAAATAAAAAGTGTTACATTTATGTGTGTGTAGGATTAGTGCTTATACACCAACATTTGACTGTTAGTTCTATTTTCCTTACGTAAAGACTTTACCAAAGTTAAAAATTCAACTAAACCAAAAAAGAAGCTATAAGTTCAATAATAATTTCAACAATATTGTTACAGTTTATTAAATATCCAAATTGATGTTTAATACGTTTGAACTTTGAAGCCTGAAATTATAAAGTTGATATCGACGTTTAACAGTTGGGACCATCGGTCCATGTGATATCTCTGCACCCTCCGATTCTCAGTAGAAGTAACCATTATTCGTCAAATTAATTACTGTTCTTTTCTAAAAATAAAAACATGTAAAATAAAATAAAAACCTGTAAAACAAAACAAAACCTGTTAGAGATGTATCAAAATCCATTTTTTTTTTAAGTATTAAAAGAAAACTTTAATTAATTTCACCGGTTTGCTCTTTCTAGAAACTTTGATCCTATTTATAACATGGAAACATAAATAGAAACATATATTAGTAGTATAATCACACATACAATCGAAATATCAAACCATCACAATTTTAATGTCTCAGATTAAAACATTTCTGATATGTCGTTGAAGTTAAATCATGTTTGCATTCCTTAAACTTAAATATTTTTAACACGTAAATAAATAATACACATAGTTAAAAATAAAGTATTACAATAGTTGGTATTACAAAAATGAAAAGTCTTACCAAGATTTAAAACCAAAAAAATAAAAGTCTTCAAGCCTGATTCATCATGATTGCGTCTCTCAGAGATCATGCACAAAGAGTTGTGACCAATTACATATATACTCCCTCTGTCTCTCAAAGATTGAAGTTTTAGAGAAATTTTTTTGTCTCCCAAAGATTGATGTTTTGAATATTTTTAATAATTTTTGTTTTAATGATTACTGATGTTGTAGAGTGTATGGAGTGTAAAAATGGGAAAGTGGAAAAGTGAAAATAATAAATTATAAATTAATCATATATTCCCTCTGTCTTAATATGTGTGTAAAATACTAAACTTTAATCTTTGTGAGACAGAGGGAGTATATTATTATTCCTTAAATTAAGTTATTTCAAAACTTATAATTACCAAAAAAAAAAAAAAAAAAACCTTTGGTTACAATACAAAGTTACAAACTAGTCAAAAACTTAAACGTGTTTTAAGAGTTTCCCAGAAGTTTCCAACAAAGTCTCTCTATCCTCATTTCTTTTTACATCTTCTTGATATTAACAACACCAAACAAAGAAAGAAACTAAAATAATCTCATCTTTTCTCAGATTTCCAAATTGACCCGTCGGTGATCCTTCATCTCTCCCCTCTTCTTCTTCTTCTTCTTTCTCTCCGATCAACCATGGATCTCCAACCAGAAGAGCTCCAGTTCTTGACCATCCCTCAACTACTTCAAGAATCAATCTCAATCAAGAAACGATCTCCAAGAACCTTCTACCTCATAACCTTATCTTTAATCTTCCCTCTCTCCTTCGCTATCCTCGCTCACTCCCTCTTCACTCAACCAATCCTAGCCAAACTCGACAAATCCGACCCACCGAACTCAGATCGCTCACGTCACGATTGGACTGTTCTCTTGATCTTCCAGTTCAGCTACTTGATCTTCCTCTTCGCCTTCTCTCTCCTCTCCACCGCTGCTGTTGTCTTCACCGTCGCTTCTCTCTACACAGGGAAGCCAGTTTCTTTCTCCTCGACTCTCTCAGCGATTCCCAAAGTCTTTAAAAGACTCTTCATCACTTTCCTTTGGGTTGCTCTGTTGATGTTTGCTTACAACGCTGTCTTCTTTGTCTTCCTTGTGATTCTCCTCGTTGCTCTTGATCTGAACAGTGTTGGTTTAGCTGTCGTAGCTGGAATCATTATCTCTGTTCTCTACTTTGGTGTTCATGTGTTTTTCACTGCTTTATGGCATTTAGGTAGTGTGATCTCTGTTCTTGAACCGGTTTATGGACTTGCCGCTATGAGGAAAGCTTACGAGTTGCTTAAAGGGAAGACTAAGATGGCTATGGGTTTAGTCTTTGTTTACCTTTTGCTCTGTGGGTTGATTGGAGTTGTCTTTGGAGCTGTTGTTGTTCATGGTGGAGGGAAGTATGGAACTTTCACTAGGACTTTGGTTGGTGGTTTGCTAGTTGGTGTTCTTGTGATGGTTAATCTTGTGGGTTTGCTTGTTCAGAGTGTGTTTTACTATGTTTGCAAGAGTTACCATCATCAGACCATTGATAAGACTGCTTTGTATGATCATCTTGGTGGGTATCTTGGAGATTACGTGCCTCTTAAGAGTAACATTCAATTGGAGAACTTAGACATTTGAAGATGATATCTCTGGTACTGTTCTCTCTTCTCTTATTATCACTCTCTCTTGCTGTCTGTAGTAGTATGTAAACATTTGAGAAGAAGAAATGTGGAATCTGAATATTAGTTTTTGATGTAATGTGTACGTATTAGACTCAAGACTCTTTGTTGTTATTGGCTTTGATTTGATAATTGATCCATGATTTGAACGATTTTTGAGTTTGTTGTTGAAGATGTGTGTTTTGATTCTTCTATAATTGCTGATCATTGTCATCTGTGAAAATTAGGAGGGAAAATGTTAGGTTCGTAGATGCCTAAGTTGATCATTATTATTGGAGGAAGCGACTTGTGTTAGTATGTAATTAGCTGTAGGATTTGACCTTTTGGAACCTACACTATGGTTTAGGTAGTAGGAGCAATTGTGGATACTAGTGATTTATTTTGTAATTGTGGATGATTCGGAAATTTGGTTTAGATACGTTAAATCGAATGGAAACCAAATTATAAACATAATACAAAGAAAATGACAATAATATTTTCATAACTTTAATATGATTTATATCCATAAGTTTATTTGTTAACAAAATGTATGTTGTAAATATAAATTTAGATGGTGATGTAGCAACGACTAACACAAAATCAGTATGCTAAATATCGTGATCAATGAAACCAATTTGATAAAGAAAATGCATTACGGTATACAATCTCAATTCCGTTTACTTGTCAACCAAAATGTATCAATCAAATGTGATATCAGCAAGCCAAATCGAAAGAAAAGAATCTATTAAGATAAAAGTTTACACTTCGTTTTAGCAATGGGAGTTAACATGTCATGTCCAAGATTCGAAAACATAGGCAAAGACAAAGTGGAACGAATCTATGTTGTTCATGTCCCAAAGGTAACTAAACTTTTGATGATATACTTGAATAAAACCGTAGTATGTTGGTTCCATAGTATTCTTTTGTTTACTTCAATGAATGGTACCAATTATCAAGCTGAACTCTAATTGGGCCTTTTATTTCTGAAGTGCGTTCAAATCTGTATTTTTTACTTTTAATCGTAGGCCCAACAGAAAATCTTCACGGTTTAGAATTTTCGTCAAGAACGTAGAGAATAAAAAATAAAGAAAGTCACTTATTTACAAAATAATATTGAAGAATTGTGTTGACAAAAAAAAAATATATATTGAAGAATTGTAACTTCTTATTTTGATTGTCAAAATAGTTGACTTATTTTTTTATGCGTCGACAAATTATTTTGGACGTTGTTATTTAGTCAAGGATAGGATAGATTTTGTGGGTATACACTTGTATAAATAAACCATAAATTTGGACGTTAGGTTCAAGTTCAACTGACATATAGTACTAGCATTAATTTGATTATGAAAAATTTATTTATTGACACTACGATTCGATTTAGATCCTCACCGATTCATTTGGAATAATAACATTTGGAGAATTGTGAGATAAATTGTCCATTAGAAAATGATCAAAATATAGAATATGGTTTTACAACTCACGTTATTATTTTTGAAATCGCGGATTGTTTATACAACATGAATAACACTATTCCATACGATTGAAGCACAAATTTTAAAACTGAACGATTAGGCATGATTAACAATGGTTATGAAATGATGTAGACATGTTATCAAACAAATAATGTATGTAGACTCTCTCATAGATTCTCAATGAACGTGTGGAAATACAATTCCAATGCATGTGGGTCAAGCCCACCTCATGGACTTGATTTTTTTTTGGTAAAACTCATGGACTTGTTTTTATTTGTAACGTATCTCTCGTTCTCTCTCTTTGGTTGACTAAGGAAGATTTACATGTATATTTAAACACTTTTTAAACAACCATCCGTGGCTGGCCATCATTGATCAAACTATTAAATTGATTTCCTAAACTAGAGAAATACTCGAGGAATTATAAAAACGAAAAAAAAGACTAATGAGAGAAAAGTTAGACAATACTATGTTAATTGGAATTCTTATGTGAATTTATCAAGTAGCTAGTTTGTTGAGTATAACAATAATTCAAGTTGGAGAATGGAGATCTTTTACATATCCAATCGTAAGGGAATTTTATATTACCACGTGTAATTTAGTTTTAGGAGAATCATAGCTGATTAAATAATTTGTGTAATTTACGATTTTTTTCCCCCAATATATCAATTAGCAAAGACTCTACGGAAATCTAAAAATAGTACTTGTTTTGTGAATCATGTTTTCCCCTAATATATCAATTAGTAGAAGGCTCTACGTAAATCTAAAAATAGTACTTGTTTAGTGAATCATGTTTTCTGTTTTTCGGCTAAGGATGAAGTTGTCGTCAAATGTCACTTTTGTCTAACCTAGGTGCGACAAAATAATAATCGGGAAGATCTGAATCACCCTTTTTAAGCACCCCTTGATACGGAATATTCCAAGGATCTAATTTTTGTGATATACTAATATTCTTTATCATAAGTATCTTAGTAAATCTGATTGACAAAAAAAAAAAAAAAAAAAGTATCTTAGTAAATCTTAGCAGGCAAAATATATTGCTTCAATGTGTGTTCATATAGTCATATATATCATGAGTACTCCATACTTGAAAACTAAAACGACTATAGTTTATTCCATGGAAGCTAAAATCTTTTTTTTATTATTTATAATTATTTGCTTATATTATTTTATAAAGTTAGTAAAACAGCTTTTTTTTTTTTGGGGTGGATGGGGTATTTAAAAATCCCCGCATTGTTGCTTCAAAATGGAATATTCATTAAAAAAACAATGAATTTTCTAGATTTCGATGAACTCGCCAGTGAGTGCTTGCTCTCTCAAGGATTGGCGAAACAGCAATTTTTAAATGATAATTAAACATAAACAAAGAAAAAAAAGTTCACGTATATAATTTTCTTCTAAATACGGAATCTAATAATTTAATCTAGTATAATAAGAACGCAACAGACAACTACGTAGAACCTAAAGTATAGATTAGATTGCGATATTGATTCGTTTTATATTATAACATTATTATGCTATGACAGTTCATGTTAGGTTAATGTCTATTCGACTATTAAGCGTTTAATAAAATATTCAGAATATGACGACTTCTAAAACCTAAACTTCTTAATGACATTCAATTAGAGACTAATTATTTTTTAAAGACACTATGTTGAATAAGCTTGAAGACAAAAGTGTTATTATCCTAACCGAGTTATGGTTAAGAGATAAGTGTGCATTATGTTTAGGAGTTATCTAAACATAGAAGGATTCCTAGTAGGAATAGGTTTTAGTTTTTCATATAAAAAGATATCAAGTTATGACAAACAATTGTAAGAATTTAAGAGAGAAAAAAATTGAGAAGTTTTGTTTTGAGAGAGTTTCAAAGCTAATAAAAGAAGTGCTTTTATATTTTGATCTTTGCATTCAGACTCTAGATTTGGTATCAGAGCTTCCGGGTTCGATATTTTAAAATGTTTTTTATTCGAGAGATTCATTCGAGACATGAGTGAATTAACTACAACAGTTGGAGCAGCAACGACCACCGCAATGAAGGAAGGAGGATCATCATCATCCATACAATGTCCAATGCCAAACGATACTAACTATACCGTTTGGGCCATGAGAATGAAGGTAACACTCCAGTGAACAAAGTATGGGAGACGATTGATCCTGGTTCAGATGAAGCTGACAAAAACGATTTGGCAAGAGCTCTTTTGTTTCAGTCCATACCTGAATCCATGATTCTACAAGTTGGTGACCTAGAGACATCCAAAGCTGTCTGGGATTCTATAAAAACAAGAAACTTGGGTGCTGACAGAGTCAAAGAAGCGAGACTGCAAACTTTAACAGCTGATTTTGATAGACTTAGAATGAAGGAAACAGACAAAATTGATGATTTTGTCGGCAAACTTTCAGAGATAGCAACAAAATCAGCATCCTTGGGGCAGAGCATTGAAGAACCTAAACTCGTGAAGAAATTTCTCAATAGCTTACCGAAGAAGAAGTTCATACATATAGTCGCATCTTTAGAACAAGTGCTTGATCTCAACACAACAACTTTTCAGGATATTGTTGGCAGATTAAAAACTTATGAAGAGAGAATTCATGACGAAGAAGAATCCCAAGAAGGATAGAACAAACTCATGTATGTTAATACAGAGTCACAGCCACCGGTCTACTCACAGCCACCAGTCTACTTTCAAGAAGGAGGCAGAGGTAGAGGAGCAGGCCGTGGTCGTGGTAGAGGTCGAGGAAGAGGATATGGACGTTTCTCTTACCAACAAAGAGATTATGGTTATTCACAGAAGGATTATGACTTTCAACCAAGAGATAAGAGCAAGGTAACTTGCTACCGATGTGATAAACTCGGGCACTACGCTTCAGAATGCCCGGATCGACTGTTAAAGCTCATCAAGCTTCAAGAAATACAAGAAAAAGAAGAAGAAGACACACACGAAGCAGAGTCTCTCATGATGCATGAGGTGGTCTACCTTAATGAGAAGAAAGTAAAACCAAAAGAATTAGACAGATCAGAGAACTTGTGGTACTTGGATAATAGTGCAAGTAATCACATGACAGGTAATCATGCTTGGTTCTGCAAACTTGACTCAAGGATAACAGGAAAGGTTCGTTTTGGGGATGATTCAAGAGTTAATATCGAAGGCAAAGGTTCCATTCTGTTTGTGACAAAAGGTGGAGACAAGAAAATTCTTTCTGATGTCTATTACATACCGGACCTCAGAAGCAACATCATCAGCCTCGGACAGGCCACTGAAGCTGGTTGTGATGTCAGAATGAGCCAAGACTACCTCACTCTCCATGATAGAGACGAAAATCTCCTAGTAAGAGCTAACAGATCAAAAAATAGGTTGTACAAGGTGAACTTGGAAGTCGATAATACGAGATGTCTGTAGATTGCTACTACAGAGGATTGGCATGCTCGCCTAGGACATATCAACTTCAAACTCATCAAAACAATGATATCAAAGGATCTGGTAGTCGGAATATCAAATGCTCCGAAAGGTAAAGAGACTTGTCCATCGTGTCTGCTTGGAAAGCAAACTAGATATAAGTTTCCAAAGACATCATCCTTTCGAGCATCACATGCACTTGAGCTTGTTCATGGGGACCTCTGTGGACCAATTTCACCCTCCGCTGCTGCACAAAAGAGGTACATATTCGTTCTGATTGATGATTTTTCTCGGTATATGTGGACAATCCTCTTAAGAGAGAAAGGAGAGGCGTTTGATAAATTCAAAAGTTTCAAAGCATTAGCTGAGCAAGAAGCAGGAACCTCTATCAAAACCTTTAGAACGGACAGAGGAGGAGAGTTTCTATCACAGGAGTTTCAGGATTTTTGCCAACATAAGGGAATAAATAGACATCTAACAGCACCCTACACACCACAACAGAACGGTGTGGTTGAGAGGAGGAACAGAACATTACTTGGAATGATTAGAAGCATCCTAAAGCACATGAAGATGCCTAATTACCAATGGGGTGAAGCTGTACGACATGCGACCTACCTTATAAACAGAGTTGGAACTAGAACTTTAAATGATCAAACGCCTTATGAAGCATTCAAGCACAAGAAACCTAATGTTGAACACTTGCGAGTGTTCGGCTGCATCGACAACGCGAAGGTAGAAACTCCACATATGCAAAAACTTGATGATAGATCAAAGATGCTTGTGTATCTTGGGACTGAACCTGGTACAAAAGCTTATCGGCTTCTTGATCCAACCAGTCGGAGAATTACGGTAAGCAGAGATGTTTGTTTCGATGAAAGCAGAAGTTGGAAGTGGAATAATGTTGTAGAGCGACAAGAAGAAGCAGGGTCGTTTACTGTTGGTGTTGGTGTTTTTGGGACCAATGAAGTTGCAGACAGAACAGTCACTGAAGCTGCAGAGGCTAACGGAGGTGATAATAATTCAGACATTGAATCAGAGGATGCAGAGGAGATAGGTGAAATAGAACAGTCACAGCCGATAGTATTAAGACGGTCTGAGCGAACAACCACAAAACCTCAATACTTAAAGGATTATTTGTTACTTGCAGAGGTCGAAGGAGAGAATCTCTTGTTAATGCTTAATGAGGAACCATTAAAGTTTGAAGATGCAAACAAGGAGAAGGTATGGAGGGATGCATGTGAAGAAGAAATCAAGTCTATTACTAAAAACAACACATGGAGTCTTGTTGATCCTCCTCTGGAAAGTAAACCAATCGGGCTGAAGTGGGTTTTCAAGGTTAAGCGTAACTCTGATAATAGCATCAACAAATATAAGGCAAGGCTAGTAGCAAAGGGTTATGTGCAAAAACATGGTGTGGATTTTGATGAGGTATTTACTCATGTAGCTTGTATTGAGACTATACGGTTCCTTATTGCTCTAGCGGCGTCAAACGGATGGGATGTGCATCACTTGGATGTTAAAACCGCGTTCTTACATGGAGAGTTAAGAGAGGATGTCTATGTTACTCAACCAGAAGGGTTCACAACCAATGGATGTGAAGGAAAGGTTTACAAATTGCATAAAGCCCTCTATGGTTTGAAACAGGCTCCTCGGACCTGGAACACTAAGGTAAATAAGATTCTCTTAGAATTAAACTTTGATAAGTATTCCAAGAAACCATCGATATACAGGAAAATGGTGAAAGACCATCTTCTTATAATTGCTGTTTATATATAAGAAGATATACAGGAAAATGGTGAAAGAACATCTTCTTATAGAGTTTGAAAGAACATCTTCTTACGGTGAAAGAACATCTTCTTATAATTGCATTCAAACTCTAGACACTATATATATGTGTATATATATTTTTGTTTTGATAAATTGCAGAAGTTCAGAACCTTTGATCCATAATCTTTTTCAATATCCGAAACCAGATTTTAGTCCATTTCGATTTTTAAAAATGCATCTCCAATCCAAAAGGTAATTGAACCCGAGGTACAAGAGAACCAACCCATTGTACTACCACTAAGCCACTACCCTTTTGGTTTGTTTGTAAGGAGCTTTTGATGAGATAATTAATTCAATATGCAATTGGTTCTAGAGGTATTTCATCATATCTATATTATCTTCTTCCAAATTTGAAATTTCTTCGTTTGTTTCTACATTGTGAAGGATTTTTCACCGAACTGTCTTAAAGGCATAGGCACGTTTCTTTCTTAAGCAGATTTTGGTTTTATTTTTTTGATAAAACAAAAACTTAATTATGTAAATAATTGTTCAACCTTGGCACTCAGGTTCAAATGCTTCTTTTGTATAGAGGAGTTAAATATGACATCTTAAGTGGTGCCCACGTACAGAAAAATGTTTTTTTGGTCGTTTCGTTTCAAAATTGTCTTTGGTTTCTGTCTTTGCTGAACCCTATTACGCATAGCACGTGATACACGTGTGCGTATGAGTACCAATAACAAACACGTCTGGTAGTTTCTAACTTGGATTTACAAAAGTAGCTAGTTAGGTTGCTTTGCTTGGGTTCACCTTGGCTTCACAACCAAAAAAAAAATAGTAGTAGTATAACATGTTCATTTGGGTGATTAAACGACCTTCATTTCTCGAGTTAATAATAGAAAACCATAACCCAAAAAATAATAATTGGACCAGCTTTGTTTGTTGTTATTCCTTTTCCGGACAAGGACCACTTTTTTTTGGTTACCGTATCAGCTGTCTTATTGTTACATTTAGGTACAATCACGTGCCTTTCAAATGAGTCCATACAAATAGTATAGGAATTGTTATACAAGAACATCAAATGATTTTATTCAAAAAAAAAAAAAAAAAAAAGAACATCAAATGACATGAGTCCATACATATCATTCTTGTTAATCGAAATTTATGTAAGTTCGATCAGTTTTTAACTTTTTATTAGACATTTATTTTAACCATCGGAACACGCTGTAGGCTATAGCTTTTAAAGTTCTCTATGGATTTTCGATTTCTAAATCATAAGATAAATAATAACTTCCCATAGTTTTAGTTATATTTTTTGAATTTACACATGCGCACGTATATATATTTCTTGAAATTACGTAAATTATTTTGTCTATTTGCCAACATAATTATGTTATGGTGCACATACGTCATTGTAATATTTCGAGTGTGTAAGTGAGCTAGATGCGTATATGCATACAACGCAATGGGTATTCTGTGAACTGATACTGATATATCCAGTGTTCAAGCTTTAGTAAGTTTTAATATCGTCAATAAGTTGATTTTATGATAATATATAGTATGGTAATTTCGGTTTATGATATAGGTATATGTAACAAAGTCAAATTTAATTCACGAAAAAGATATGACGACGGTTTTGACTTTTGGTAACCGTGAAACTATATACTGTATAGTAATGAATTATAAACATTATCCAATAGGCAAAATTGAAAAGGATTACAATAAGTTAAATTGCACCTCCTAGATTTAAATATTGTATTTGATAAAATAAGATAACGTGTCTTTTAGAAAACTTAAGAAAGAAAAAAAACCCCATTGCGGTGTAATTATATATTTTTGTGTGTGTGTGATAAAGATGTGTGTATATATATTTCTAAACAAGCATTATCTTGGATGCTACGGGATCTATTTGTGAACATCTTTTTCTTCGAGCCAAAGTCTAATGTTTGAACATATAAAAATGGAGTATAGTATAAATAGTATAACTGATTAATTTCCAGTTGGACGCTAATTTGTTTTTTTATTTGGTTACCCAAAACGGTAAAGTACGAGACCGCATCCGCATGCTATATAAGTCTTATTATAGCCTAAACTAAACGAACAGCGTCCTTTGATCTAATCAACGTGTTTAATTAGCCTTTTTTAAGCAAAACTTTTCACAAGGGTCTAATCGAAAAAAGGAAATGTTGATATTTATATAGTGAATTTACTTGGGTTGAGTCCTAGCGGCTAGCCGCAGCGGAGTTCTTGTCCAAAAATAATTTCTGGTCGGGAAGAATGTGGTTAGACTTAGACGTAGTTGAGATGCACGTAAATTTCCATTCGAAAATATATAATAAGACCATCATTAGTGGAGTAACCTTCCATGGTTACTCTCATCTTAAATAATTATATAATTAATACTAAATTAATTAAAGCAACTCTAACAAAAGATTACTCTCATCTTAAATAATTATATAATTAATACTACATTAATTAAAGCAACTCTAACAGTAACCATGCAAAATCACTCATTTAAAGCTTTCTAAGCTTTTTAGAAGGTCGTCACGTGCTAGAAGAGAGATACAGTAGTAATATGGAAAGTGAGTTATATTTAAAAAACAAGAAATATAAACTCATTAGCAGACAATGTGCTATGCATGGCTCATTGCGTAGAGTTCGTCAAAAAAAGCTAAATAATTCGTTGAGCTTCTCATATATAACTTCGATCAAGCAATTTCATATGTCTTTGCTGGATTTACCAGTCATAAAATCATACAAGAAATATAAATTAGTTTTATTATATATATATATATTTGTTTATTTAATTCAGACTTTCGTTACAGTTTGGTTAGATTACACACATTGGGGTCCAGTTGATTACTTTTTTTTCACAATTATGATCAGTTATCAAAAATTTTCATCAATTGTAGTATATATTCAGTTTAAATTAATTATCTCATAAAATCAGTTTTTATCAGTTTAAATTATTATTGCACAAAACTATACTCAAATTAATACATTCTTTAGTTATTTCTGTTTTATTTAACAAGGAGTTAAAGCCAAATTTGATCAGTTAGCCATCCTCGGCAAAGCAATTGAACATGACTTCGGTTTGGCTTTGAATAGATGGAGAAGAGTATATTCCACATCTGAACTAATACGCGGAAAAACCCTCTAAACCGTTAAGTTTGGTAACTTTTACCGTTCACTTCTAGAAAATACAAATCAATCATATGAAATTAAAAATACTATGCAATATAAATTTTACATGATTATATACATTAAAGTTTTCTAAATTTTTAATGTAAACATAGATTACCCATCGCGAACGCTTCAGTTTGATATATTATTTGTCAATATTTTACAAACTTGATGGTAAAAGTCGGACACTATTACATATTAATTTTGATTTCTAAAAATAAAGGATAAACTAGGTACCAACCCGCACTATGTGCGGAATAAATCGATTTAAATAAAATATTATGAGTAAAAATATTATTTAAGATTTAAGATTCAGTTGTATAAAATAAAATGTGTAATTAAAGTTTTTTCGTTTAGTCAAATTTGCGTTTATTTTCTATAAAATATGTTTCACCCCGTGAAATATTTGAACTTGGAAAAGAATTTTAAGGTGGCGTAGAAAGTTTTGATGTCTTTTTATGTTTCTAAAAATCAAATTCACATATTTTATGTTTCACATTATTATTTATATCACTATACCATTAAATAGATAAAACAGAATTTTAATTTTAAACTAATTGATTTAATTTAAACTAATCCTAAGTTTAAAAATACAATGAGAAAAATGATAAAATTATAAACAAATGAATAATTTTTTTTTCTTGTTTGTGAAATGTAATTTACTTTTAATAAGTTAATAGACTATGAAAATGATAATTAAATAATTTTTCGTATTTAATAGTTGATTAAATATTTCATTTTTAAAAAATAATAGAAAAAAACACTGGCTCAAAATATTTAAGTGGCATTATTTATTAAAAAAAATATAGGAGTTCTATAAGGCGACACATCAGTTTTTTTTTGTGAGAGTGCTTCTGCATTAATATATAGGGGATAATTAAGTTAGAAAGAGAATATAAAAATTTAATTTTGGGTGTTAATTGTATTTTTGGAAAAATACAATGGTATATAAATGTAAATATTATTAAAAACTATTGACAATTAAAGTAAATAGTGTCCAGAGCTCTGTAAAAGCGACACATTAGCTTTTTGTGTGAGAATGTTTCTCTTTTAAAACATATAGGGGATTTGTAAAAATTAACGACTCACAAAAGTCTTTTTAACACAAAATCCTTCTAATTAAATAATGTGGTAGTTATAGTTCCTAATAGCATATTTAATATGAGATTATGTTGTTTTATTTTCCTAACCGGTATGTGAATTAGTAGATATAACTCCAACAACTATCAGTGTAGAAATGGATGGAGATGTGAACAAATCCGTCTAAAAGCCGACTAGTTCATAGCCAGTAGTAGCCATCATAAAAGAAACTAAACTTGGCAGTTCCGAAGGAGGTAACTAATGTTGGTGAGTTTTGCAGGATTAATTAATCATATATACATTGAGAAGGGTTTGATTGTTGATATGTGATGACTATATTAGAGATTATATCTCTGGTTTACGACCAAAAAAACAAAATCTCTGGTTTAGTATTATAGGTAACTCGATTAGTAAAGTTTGATTATTATTAGTGGTTCAGTGACTTGTATTTAAGCTTTACATTGTACACATATATTTCGCTCAATGAAAGTTTCACAGTGATTTGATATGGTATCACATCAAAATTCCCAACCTTCATTCACTAGTTCCACTTAATTCAATTCTCTGATTCTATTAAGTTTTCGATTCTTCAGTCCATTAGTTTTGAGATTTTGGCTCTACCATATATATCAAAATAATTATGAAACCTTCATTATAGTGAAAATGTGTACAAAGCTAAAGCTTAAATAAAAGTAGAAAATAATCATTAGAAAATGATGTTACAAGCTTTATAGGGAGGACATTAAGAATATACACTAATTCCAATTTAATTAAAAATTTACAACTTTAATACTAATTAGTACATATGTCTATAAATAACAAATATATTAAATAAAAAATTTCCTGCACGGCTGCACCTTCCACATACACTAACCCACTAATGAATTGTATTTGTATCTCTGTAATGATTCTAACAATTTTTTTAAAAAGTTTAAAACACAAGTCATAAACATGGAAGTAAATTTGAATAAATTAGGTAATGTCGCCACAAGACAAACAAAGACAGTTTAAGTAAAATACAAATCCCAATTAAAGAAAATATAATTAAAAGTGTAACGCTAATTATCAGATTAAATTTTAAAACAGCTAATTTTTATGTAAATCCCTCCACATCCACATTCTCGTCCTCGTCCTCGTCGTCGTCGTAATCATATAATCCCCACCACAGTTCCTCCTCCTCCCTGTCTCTCTCTCTCTCTCTCTCTCTCTCTCTCTCTCTCTCTCTCTCTCTCTCTCTCTCTTTTTCTAAAAAAAGCTGGTTGCTTTACTCTGTAAAATCAGAGTAAAAATACTATTAAGAAATCAGTTACTTCTTTCGTTTCTCTTAATCATCATCATCATTACCTGTAAAACTCAAAAACAAAATAAAAAAACCCAAATTCTGGTCTGGTCATTTCGATAGCTTCGATCATCTTTGTTTCATTCTCCAGCTTGGGTTTAGTTTAGTGTGAATTTTGATTCATTGGTAACGATTTGAACAGAGCCCACCAAACGTTAATGCTCTCTCCAGAACGTGGAAAACATTGTTTCCTCTTTACTGAAGAATTTTTAAAGCTTGGGGTTTTTTAAGGGTTCTCTTTGAATAAAATAAAACTCCAAACTTTTTTGGTTTATTTTTTCTATAGAAAATTTTTATTGGATTTTTTGTCTATTAGTTCAAAATTGGGATGCAGGACATAAGTAGATGTTTACATTTTTGTGTATTAATTGATTTATTTCTCCTTTTAGGGATTTTTTTTTTTTTTTTTTTTGTAGATTCTCTGGTTTTAGATGCTACAATTTTGATCTCTATAGCTTAAATTGATCGAATCCAAAAAGTTACAATTGAAAATCTTTATCTGGGTTTGAGGATTTAGAGGAGATTTTAGGGTTCTGGGTTTTTGCGTTTTTAGAGTCAAAAGATTAGATTTTTAGTTTCCTTGAGGCAAGTAGAAATGGCGGCAAGAGTAGAAGCATCAATTGGTGGTGGTACTGGTGAGATTGATGAAGAGGGTGGTGGTGGGAGAGGTACTATGTGGGATTTGGATCAGACACTTGATCAACCTATGGATGAAGAAGCTGGTCAGCTCAGGAACATGTATAAAGAAAAGGTTAGATACATAATCCTTGATTAATATCGAATTAAGCTGTCTCAGAGTGTTGATTTGTATTGGTTTTTGTTGTTTAGTTTCTCTTACACTGTTGTTAGTTTGCTACCTGCATTGGTATAGAGACATAAAGAGAGAATCTTTTTTGGTTTGGGGATATATTGTAGTTTCGGTTTTCTGCAGAAATTCTCGGCGTTTTTGCTTCTGCAGCTTTCGTTTCAGAGTCTTGGTATTGTCTATGGAGATTTGGGAACTTCTCCTCTATATGTTTTCTATAATACATTTCCTCGTGGGATCAAAGACCCTGAAGATATCATTGGAGCTCTATCTCTAATCATATATTCCCTCACACTCATCCCTCTCCTCAAATATGTGTTCGTTGTATGCAAAGCAAACGATAATGGTCAAGGTAGTATTTACATGTTATGTGTTCCTATATTTTCATTTGGTGATTTTTGCTAATGCGTATTGTGTTGATTTGAATTTATCTCTTGTTTTGGTGAGTAGGTGGAACATTTGCTCTTTATTCTTTGCTCTGTAGACATGCAAAAGTGAGCACAATTCCGAACCAACACCGTACTGATGAAGAGCTTACAACTTATAGCCGTACTACATTTCATGAGCATTCTTTTGCTGCAAAAACCAAGAGATGGTTAGAGAAAGGCACTTCTAGGAAAAATTCGCTACTTATTCTCGTTCTTCTCGGTACGTGCATGGTGATTGGTGATGGAATCCTTACTCCTGCCATTTCGGGTAATGTATTTATCCACTGACCTTCCAAATGTATACATTTTTGTTCTCTCTATCGGGAAAGTGTTTCATTGTGTTTAATCTGTTGCAGTCCTATCTGCTGCCGGTGGACTCAGGGTTAACCTTCCTCAGATAAACAACGGTATTAACTACGACGTTTTAAGTCTCTTATTTCTTGTTACGGTGCCCATTTATGCGAGTGTAATGATTGATTACTTAAGGTTTTTGATTGTTGTTACAGGTGTTGTTGTTCTTGTTGCGGTTGTGATATTAGTGAGCTTGTTTAGTGTACAACATTATGGAACAGACAAGGTTGGGTGGCTTTTCGCTCCCATTGTGTTTCTTTGGTTTCTCTTTATTGCAAGTATCGGTATCTTCAATATATGGAAACATGATCCAAGCGTTTTGAAAGCTTTTTCTCCTCTTTATATATATCGATATTTCAAAAGAGGAGGTCAAGATCGTTGGACCTCACTTGGAGGCATTATGCTTAGTATCACAGGTAAAGAGCCTTATCAAATATCTATCTCCTTCTCTTCTTCTTCTTCTTCTTCTTCTTCTTCTTCTTCTTCTTCTTCTTCTTACCCTTTTTGTTATTCATTCTTTTGATGTCTATCTATTTTCAGGGATTGAAGCTCTATTTGCGGATCTATCTCACTTTCCAGTCTCGGCTGTGCAATTGGCTTTTACTATTATTGTGTTTCCTTGCCTCCTTTTGGCCTATAGTGGACAAGCTGCGTACCTTAGAAAGTACCCTCATCATGTAGAAGACGCATTTTATCAATCCATTCCAAGTTTGTTATCTTACCTTTATATGTTTATGTTTCTATTGAGGGATATCTCTGTGGTCAGTAGATTCTGATGGAAGTTTATGTTTTTGTTTCCGTTGTTGTTGCAGAAAATGTATATTGGCCAATGTTCGTAATTGCAACTGCTGCTGCAACAGTTGCAAGCCAAGCCACAATATCTGCAACTTTCTCATTGATCAAGCAAGCTTTGGCTCACGGTTGTTTCCCTAGAGTTAAAGTAGTGCATACTTCTCGGAAATTTCTTGGTCAGATTTACGTTCCAGACATCAACTGGATCCTCATGATTCTTTGCATAGCTGTCACTGCTGGATTCAAGAACCAGAACCAGATAGGAAATGCTTATGGGACTGCAGTTGTGATTGTCATGCTCGTGACAACGCTTCTAATGATGCTGATCATGATACTCGTTTGGCGATGCCATTGGGTTCTAGTCTTCTTGTTTACCTTTCTATCTCTTCTCGTGGAATGCACTTACTTCTCGGCCGTGCTCTTCAAAGTTAACCAAGGCGGATGGGTTCCGCTGGTCATTGCGGCGGCGTTTCTCGTTGTCATGTATGTTTGGCACTATGGAACACTCAAGAGGTATGAGTTTGAAATGCATAGTAAAGTCTCAATGGCTTGGATTCTTGGGCTTGGTCCTAGCCTTGGTCTTGTCCGTGTTCCTGGGATAGGCCTTGTTTACACCGAGCTAGCTAGTGGAGTCCCTCACATTTTCTCTCATTTCATCACAAACCTGCCGGCAACTCACTCCGTTGTGGTCTTTGTCTGCGTCAAGAACCTTCCTGTCTACACCGTCCCACAGGAAGAACGGTTCCTTGTAAAAAGAATCGGCCCCAAAAACTTTCACATGTTCCGCTGCGTCGCCAGGTACGGATACAGAGACTTGCACAAGAAAGACGACGACTTTGAGAAACGTCTCTTTGAAAGCCTCTTCCTTTTTGTCCGCCTCGAATCAATGATGGAAGGTTGCTCGGATTCAGACGATTACAGTGTCTGTGGAAGCCAACAACAACAGTCCAGAGACGGGATTGGGAATGGGAACGAGATTAGGAACGTGTCGACGTTTGATACATTTGATTCTATAGAGTCTGTTATAGCTCCCTCAGGTGCAACAAAACGAACGAGCAACACCATAACAGGGTCGAGCCAGATGAGCGGAGTAGGGGACGAGGTGGAGTTCATAAACAGGTGCAGAGACGCAGGAGTGGTGCATATAATGGGGAACACAGTGGTTCGAGCTAGAAGAGAGGCGAGGTTCTACAAGAGGATAGCTATTGATTATGTTTATGCGTTTCTTAGGAAGGTTTGTAGAGAGAATAGTGCCATTTTCAATGTTCCTCAGGAGAGCCTTTTAAATGTCGGCCAGATTTTCTATGTGTAGTAGTAATTTGCATATAGTCATATAGATCATGTAGAAAAATGTTAAGCATGATTGATTTGATTAAATATGTTAATGTTCTTTTAAGCTGTTTAAAGAAAACAATGACTATGTAATATAATTCAAACTAGGAGAGTTACCCGCACGCTTGTGCGGACAGGAACTGAATAAAAAAAAAGTTTTAATTCTTTAAACTGTTGAATGAAAATTTTATTATATTTTAAAAACTTGTTTAATTTTTTTAATTTTTATAGTAGTTCGTATGTTCAGACATAAATTATTTTTTTGTAAGTTTCGTATTAAATATTTTTTTTTTCATTTTTAAAAATAATAAAATGAATAGTTAATAAAATGTTTATAGTATTACTCTACATATGCAAAATATAAATTGAAAATTTAAAGTCTATTTTTAAAGTTTAATTGAAACTTTAAAATCCATTTATAAAGTTTAAGCCCAAATTGACCGTAACGAAATTTTAAATAAGCCAAATACATTTGTTACGGTCAATTTTAATTACTTTGATATAATAATTTGAGACAATATAATATGTAATTTTTTAAGACCACTAAAATAATATTTTAAGCAACCCATAAATATATTTTCGTTTAGACTATTGTATTTGGTACTACAAACATTCAAAATTATACTAAAGTTTGCATATACAAAAAGTTCATTAAGCCACTATATCTTCATTTCTGAGTCCATTCTTTATGACTGAGTCTCCGAGCTCTCACTTTGATGCTCCATTACATGGTTTATGTAATAATGTCCAACAAACTCAGACATGTAAATATATTAAGTGTATGAAACAAAATTATTTTAACATCATAAATAATCATATATAAAGTGTATAAAGTTATTTTTACATAATCAAATCTTACCAGTCCTTCGAACTGTGGTTTATAAAGATCTTCGAAGAGGCCAATGTGTTTTCGATACATGGTGCACCTATAAACAATTGCAGAGTGAATATATTAGTTACCTTATGATGATTATATCAGAACTATTTTATGTTACATACCTTCATATTCTCCGACATTCACAAACCGCAATACACAAAACTCAGGTTCGGATTTGTATATGAGATGGCACATGTTTGATTGCCATTTAGACATGAATTCAGAAGCATAGTTATCTTTGACACGACACTTCACAGCTTCATTCCTACATGTTTATCAAATTAATAAAAAATCTTAACAGAGATAATCTTAAAACGTAACTGTCCTAAAGGTAGAGTAAATGTCTTTTACCTGCAATTCAACAACGTGAAAACAACTTCATTACTTTTAATGGCACTCTCAGGTCTTCTTTTATCTTCCACATCTACTATACAACCACATACATCTAATTTAGGGAAAAGATAGAATTTAGTTTTCTAAAGTGTTGCAAAGTTACAAAGTTAGGACACAAAGTTATAAAGATTACAACATTAATTCACAAGGGAGGGGCCAATACACAAAGTTACAACAAATCCTATAAAGATTCTAGATTCCCGAACACAAAGTAACAATTAACTATACTCACGGATTGTACCATATCAATATTAAATTAATTAACGAAACACTTACCGAAAGAGATGGGATGATTTATATTTCCACGATATATATCATTTAAATCTTTGAATCAAAAGTAATTCTTTGGACTCAATTGTTGGACCATCGTCATAGTGGTATCGTCCGTGAATTTAATTTGATAAGGATGATGAGTATTCCTCTCATTCAGGGTTGGATTGATTACTTTGAAAGTTCTAATATCATATCAGTCACCATCGTCAATATATTTTTGGAGTTTAGCGAGTGTATTTGGTAAAAAAGTAGCTTCAATTGTGTTACCCTTCACAGTTTAATAACAATTGTGTAAGAAGTCATATATATATATAAGAACTGTTAAAAATTGAAATTTAAGTAAGAATGATGTTCAATTAACGACGTTAACCTCTACATCCACAAGAAGCAGTACTCTTTTTGTAAAGAACTCGCTGATACTCCAAGAATGTAAGACCTTGGCGTGTATACGCCAATTAGTTTTTCCGGGAAGAAGATCATCAATTTTATCGAATCTCATGATTTTCTCAAATTAGGGTTTTTCCTGTTTCTTTTCTGTTATCGAAAAGAAAAAGTGGATTCCGGATTTGTAAAAATACAAACAGTCACGATTAAACGTTGCGTCTTAATCGTTTTAGTATCTCACCTTTTGTTTGACTATTAAATATTTTTAATATTTATTATTATCTATATATAATAGCAAACTCACTTTTGCGGGTCAAGTTTAATCTAATGGTGAGATTGTTTCTACTATCTCATCTAACAGTCTAGAATTATTGATGATCCCAACAGTTGCAAGTTTTTTCAATAATCGTGTACCCCATCTTTTAATTTTTACATTTTTTTGTTTCACAACTCTTAATTTTCACATCTCTTTGTTTTTATATATATATAGATTTTTATGAATTTTGAAAAAAAATTTGTTCTTTGAGTATTATATTATTAATGATGTCACCCTTTGTTAATGATCTCAAAAGTTGAAAAGTTTTGATCCAACAATTGTGTTTCCTCGTCGCACCCCCAGTTTTCCTTGTTGGCACCCGTTAGTTTTGACACCTTTTTGTTTTGCACCTTTTTGTTTATATAAAATTGCAATGTTTTGATCCAATAACAAACCTACTTTTGGGGGTCAACTTTAATCTAATGGATAAGATTGTTTCTAATATCTCATCTAACGGTTTAAAATAATTAATGATCCCAACAGTTGCAAGTCTTTTTACCAATAATCTTGTTTCTTCGTCGTACCCTCATTTCACACCTCTTTGTTTTCATACATTTTTGTTTATATATATATATATATATACAGATTTTTTGAACTTTGAAAAGATTTTTTGTTCTTTGAGTATCATATTATTAATGATTTCACCCTTTGTTAATGATCTCAAAAGTTGCAAAGTTTCGATCCAACAATTGTGATTTTTCGTCGCTCCCCCAACTTTCCATGTTAGCACTTGTTAGTTTTCACACATTTTTGTTTCACACCTCTTAGTTTTCACACCTTTTTGTTTATATTTATATACAGATTTTTATGGACTTTGAAAAGAGTTTTTATTCTTTGAGTATTATTAATGATCTCAAAATTTGCAAAGTTTCGATCCAACAATTATGTTTCTTCGTCTCACCCCCAGCTTTCCATGTTGGCACCTGTTAGTTTTCAAACATTTTTGTTTTACACCTCTTTGTTTATATAAATTTGCAATGTTTTGATCCAATAACTGTGTTTCTTTGTCGTACCCCTAGCTTTCAATGTTTGCACTTGTTAGTTTTTGCATTTTTTTGTTTCACACCTTTTTGTTTCACACCTCTTTCTTTTTATATATATACAAATTTTTATGGACTTTGAAAATATTTTGTTCTTTGAGTATTATTAATGTTCTCATTCTTTGTTAATGATCTCAAAATTTGCAAAATTTCGATCCAACAATTGTGTTTCTTCGTCGCACCCCCAGTTTTCCATGTTGGCACCCGTTAGTTTTCATATCTCTTTGTTTTACACCTTTTTGTTTATATAATGTTGCAATGTTTTAATCCAGCAATTGTGTTTCTTCGTCGTACCCTTAGCTTTCAATGTTTGCACTTGTTAGTTTTTGCATCTTTTTGTTCACACCTCTTTGTTTTCACACTTTTTTTTGTTTTTATTTATATACAGATTTGTAAGGACTTTGAAAAGAGTTTTTTTTTCTTTGAGTATTATTAATGATCTCACCCTTTGTTAATGATCTAAAAATTTTCAAAGTTTCGATATAACAATTGTGTTTCTTCGTCGCACACCCAGCTTTCCATGTTGGGACACATTAGTTTTCACACCTTTTTGTTTTACACCTCTTTGTTTATAAAAAGTTATAATGTTTTGATCCAACAATTTTGTTTCTACGTCGTACCTCTACCTTTCAAGGTTTGTACTTGTTAGTTTTCGCACTTGTTAGTATTCACATCTTTTTGTTTCACACCTCTTTGTTTTCACACTTTTTTGTTTTTATATATATACAAAATTTTATGGACTTTGATAGAAAAAAATTTGTTCTTTGAGTATTATTAATGATCTCACCCTTTGTTAATGATCTCAAAATTTACAAAGTTTCGATCCAAAAATTATGTTTCTTTGTCGCACCCCCACCTTTCCATGTTGGCATCCGTTAGTTTTCACAAATTTTTGTTTTACACCTCTTTGTTTATAACTTTGTTTATATAAAGTTGCAATGTTTTGATCTAAAAATTGGGTTTCTTCTCGTACCCCTAGCTTTCAATGTTTGCACTTGTTACTTTTCACATCTTTTTGTTTCACACTTCTTTATTTTCACACCTTTTTGTTTTTATGTATATACAAATTTTTATGGAATTTGAAAAGAGTTTTTGTTCTTTGAGTATTATTAATGATCTCACCCTTTGTTAATGATCTCAAAAGTTGCAAAGTTTTGATCCAACAATTGTGTTTCTTTGTCGCACCCCAACTTTCCATGTAGGCACCTGTTAGTTTTCACACCTTTTTGTTTTACACCTATTTGTTTATATATAGTTGTAATGTTTTGATCCAACGATTGTGTTTCTTTGTCGTACCCCTAGCTTTCAATGTTTGCACTTGTTAGTTTTTGCACCTTTTTGTTTCACACATTTTTGTTTCACACCTCGTTGTTTTCACACATTTTTGTTTTTATCTATATACATATTTTTATGGACTTTGAAAAAAGTTTTTGCTCTTTGAGTATCATTAATGATCTCACCCTTTGTTAATGATATCAAAATTTGCAAAGTTGTCATCCAACAATTGTGATCCAACAATTTTGTTCTTTGAGTATCATTATTGATCTCATCATTTGTTAATGATCTCAAAATTTGCAAAGTTTTGATCAAACAATTGTGTTTCTTCGTTGCACCCCCAACTTTTCATGTTGGCAACCGTTAGTTTTCACACCTTTTTGTTTTACACCTCTTTGTTTATATAAAGTTGCAATGTTTTGATCAACAATTGTGTTATTTCGTCATACCCTTACCTTTCAATGTTTGCACTTGTTAGTTTCGCATCTTTTTGTTTCACAGCTTTTTGTTTCACACCTATTTGTCTTCACACGTCTTTGCTTTTATATATACATATCTTTATGGACTTTGAAAAAAGTTTTTGTTCTTTGAGTATTATTAATTATCTCTCCTTTTGTTAATGATCTCAAAATTTGCAAAGTTTCGATCCAACAATTGTGTTTCTTCATCGCATCTCCAGTTTTCGATGTTGGCACCCGTTAGGTTTCACACCTTTTTGTTTTACACCTTTTTGTTTATATAATGTTGCAATGTTTTAATCCAACAAATATGGTCTTCTTCGTCGTACCCCTAGCTTTCAATCTTTGCACTTGTTAGTTTTCACTTCTTTTTGTTTTACACCTCTTTGTTTCCACAACTTTTTGTTTTTATATATATACAAAATTTTATGGACTTTGAAAAGAGTTTTTGTTCTTTGAGTATTATTTCACACCTCCAAGTTTTAAAAGTTATGAGTATTATTTTCTTTTAATTTATTAATCAACATGATTCACTCATCTTTATTAAAATTTGGATTGTTTATTTATTGACTCCTTCATCTAACTTTTGTTTGGTATCATTTTCCATTTATTCATGCATCAATCATCTTTTCCAATTATTAATCTAGGTAATTGATTGTTATTTCTAATTTTTCATAGATTTATATGTTTATATATTATAGCAAACTCACTTTTAGGTGTCAATTTAAATATAAGGGATAAATTGTTTTTATTATCTCATCTAACTGTTTAGATTTATTAATGATCTTAAAAGTTGTAATATTTTGATCCAACAATTGTGTTTTTTTGCCGTATTCACAACTTTTAATGTTCACATTTATTATGGAGATATATATATATATTATGGACCTTGAAAAGAGTTTTTGTTCTTTGAGTATTGTTTAACATCTTTGTTAAAACTTTTTGAATTGTTTTATTTATTGACTTATTCATTTAACTTTTACTTGGTGTCGTTTTCCATCTACATGTATTGATCATCTCTTCCAAGTATTAATTTAGGTAATTAATTATGATTTCTAATTTTTTATAAATTTATTTTTTTAGTCAATTTAGTTTGTTTCAGCTATAACTCTTTCTCCCTGATTCTCTTATTATTTTTTATAAATTTCGATAGAATAATGATTAAACTTTTTTTTAATGTGAATATCTTTCGATATTGTTAAAGATATTTAAAATCACTGTATTTAAGAGAAGATATATAATTCAAGTCTAAATATCCAAAACGATTATCCAACTACAAACCGTCATTATACAGTCTCAAATACCTTCTTGAAAACAACATTTAAGTGTTTTATTCTGGCATTTTCCATCTTTATATGTAATTAACACCTTTAATTCTTTTCTGGTTGTGACTCGAGAGAAGGCAACATAAAGCTGTCCATGTGTGAAAACCGGTTTCGGTAGAAACAATCCAACATGTTATAGCGTCTGACCTTGACTTTTGTTTATAGTAATTGCAAACGCCACAGTAACAGGAAACTATCGTAGCCTCTTACGAAAGGGAAACTTTGCATCAAGTGGACTTACATACATCCTAGGGATACGTACTCTATCACCAACCTTTTTTCCTGTCAAGATTCTTGCTTCGATTACATGATTGGCCATCTGAGTAATAATTAACCTCGTACCGTTACACAAACCTCCTTTAGGATCTATATTCCTTAGCAACATGAAGGTGCTCCTATTTTCAACGTTAAAACATGGCTTGGCAATCCAGAAACTTGTATATTGTTTAGAAATTCCTGAGTGTAGATCATATTATCATGAGCACTTGTATCTAACGTTTCAATACTATCAGACCTAAGATATCATCTCTCCTCACCTGTAAATAAAAAAATAAAGATGGAATTTTAGATATGTATTTAATATTAGTATTTCTTAAAATTATTACTTCAATATTCATATTATGAGTTTTGCTTCTCTAATTAAGTCAGCAAGATCCAACTCGGCATTGATAGTACACACATAATATTCATTAAGATTGATTGGAATACCAAATCTTGAATGAGCCGTTCTACCACCTTCCAAAACCAAAGCAGCTATACCACATAAAGCAACATTCTGAACAATATTACCTTTAGACCTTATATCAGCACCAAGAATACTCCACAAGAAAGTTTTCCAACACCACCAAATCTATGAACAAAAAAAATACCACATTTGTCGTGATTCACAGAGTGAATGATTTCTTCATAACCACGTCTTTGCTCCTCAGCTAGCATAGGTAACAACTCATTGTACAATTCCTGTTGTTTATGAGGCTTATATATTCTCTCATCTGCGATAAGCCTATTTACACCTGTGTTCATCATACTATTATCTGGTTTAGGCATTTTCTCAAACGCCGTAAGAGACGTTCCATTCGATCGCAACATCAATTTTATTTCAGTTAAACATATACTTTCTATATGAGCCTGTATCGACATTAGACCTACAATAGTAAAGTTAAACACTTACTTATAATTTTGTTTTGCAAAAAATAAATTACATTCAATTAACCAAATAACAATTTGACTTGTGCGGGAAAAAACTTTTTTTAAAAGAATTATTGTCTAAACTGTTTTTGTGGTCAAATATATCACTAATTCAATTCTTTTATAAATTTGTGTGGGCAAATATATTTTTAAATAATAGTTCAACTAATTTAATAAACCAAAAATTAAATTAATTATAAGGCTAAAAAGGATTCCAACAAATATGTAAATGGAAAAGAATTAATTAAAAGAAACTATAATTTAATCTTCAAAAATAGTATTTATTTTCCATTTTTAATAATTTAAAATGGGATTCAATTATTTTCTTTTTGAGATTTTCTAATTTTCGTTTAAAAAATAATAATTTGTTTTTTTAAACAGTTTATTTTTAAAAGTTATATTTTCAACATATATACATTTTAATTGTCATGACCTTTTGTGTTATTTAGAATCTTTGTTCCTTCTTTTGGTGATAGAGTATCCAGCCGAAATAACATGGGATTTCCGGAGATTAACATCAACCCTATGAGATTTTGTCGAGATCACAAAAGATTGTGTCATATCATCAAATTAAATAGATATTTGTAGTATATCCTCTCGAGATTTTCAATTCCTTCTATCCAAATCAAACCGTTATAATTATCTATAGAAATTTAACATTTTAGAAAATATAAATTTTCTTGAAACAAACATTTAAGAAAGATTTAAGTATTTATTTTCCATTTTAAAAAAAATTGGATATGAATATTTGATTTCTGTTTTTTATCTTTCTAATTTTCATTTTTAAAAGAAAAATAATTTTAAAAGTGAAACAAAAGGTCTGTAGAAATTTTCTAATTTTAAAAACATGGATATTCTCAAAGAAATATTTTTAATATATTATAGTATTTATTTTCTATTACTTTTAAATTTTAAATGAGACGTAAAATTTATATTTCTAATTTTTTTTATTAAACAAAATGGGAAATTTACTATTTATTATATTTTATTTATCCATCTAAAGCAATTTCAAATAAACATTAATTGTAAATTGTTATAAAAAAACTCTTCCTAGTCTTCCTTAATCTCTTTCCTTCTTGAAAATCTCTGAGATATAAAGTCTCGAATCCAATTAATATTCCTTCCTTCTTCTTTCTATCAGTTTAAGAGGAAGAAGGAATATTAGTCACAAATATTAGGGGGGTGTATTCAAACCATGATTTTAGAAAATTTGATGGGATTTAGAAAATTTAGAATTTTGATAGATTTTAGGGAAGTTCATATGATTTTCTGTAAAATTCTTTCAAATCCCACCTAAAACTATGAGATTTGGATTTCTGTATTTTTAACTAAACAAATCCTCCAAAATCCTCCAGAATCCTAAAAATTATTAAAATCCTAATCCACAAAACTGTTTTGAATAACAGTGGATTTTAAAGTAGATTTTTAAATCATCAGTTCAATAACAGTGGATTTTAATAGACTTTTTAAAATCCATGATTGAATAACATAGAATTTGTAAATTTCACACAAATCACTTAAAATGTCAAGTTGAATACACCCCCCTTAGTCACAAATATTTATTTAAATATTAGTCATAACAAACATTTAATTTATTTGTAAATAGAAAGAAATCAAAGTTTTCAGAAAATTACCATAATTTTTTTATGAATAGAATCCACCATAATTTTGTGCAACTATAATCATTACAAAAAATATTAGCAACAATATTATTTTAAAAAATTAAGGATTCTGGTTAGCAAAAATTAATACTTGAATTTCATTATATACAATTTTGTAGATCCACAATTATGATCAATGATCATCCATGAATTCAACTGAAACAAAAAAAAAAAATATGTAATAGGTTACATATAAATAGAATTATAATTTAAATCTTTTTGTAAACAGAAAGAAATCCAAGTTTTTAGAAAATTACCATAAATTTGTTATGAACAGAATCCACCATAATTTTCTGTAACTATAATTATTACAAAAAAAAGTTAGCAACAATATTATTTAAAAAAAAATAAAGATTCAGATTAGCAAAAATTAATACCTGAATTTCATTATATTCAGTTTTGTAGATCCACAATTATGATCAATGATCATCCATGAATTCAACTGAAACATAAAAATATTTATTAAGTTACATAGAAAAAATTATTTCAAATTACTAAACTACAAAACAAAATATAAAAAATAATACAACCTATATTTTTTAAAGATGGAGAATCCATAGACAAAGTCTATGATTGCTTAATCTTGCTTTCCAAACAACCAATAAAAAAAACAAGCATAAAAAAAATAGAATCATGAATCATATAAAATTGTCAAAAGTTGTGTTTGCTCATTTGCTTGTTGAATAAAAAATCATGGAATAAAAATATAATCATGTTTAACCAAAAGAATAAAATTGAATAACAATCACCACTATAAAAAAACAAATAAAAACAATTATCTACTGATTTGATTTTTTTGCTTGCCTCATCAACTTGTTCGTCTAATCTTGTTTTTGATATACAAAAAACATCCATGGTCCATGGAAGGTACACCTAAAACACAACCAAAACAGTATAAAATAAGTAAAACTTTTGATATGATTCAACATAATAATTAAAAACTATAGCAGCATAAAAATTAATCATGCAAAGCACCAAAGCATATGGATAGTACATCAACATGAAAAAAAATATCAAAATCATACAATAGTAAAGTTGATTCATTAGAACCAAAATAATACAAAAAGAAACATTATACTCTCAAAATATATGTTTAGCTTTATGAATCCGACTTCTACTGTTTTGGCTGAGCCTCTATATATATATAGCTTAGAAGAAAAAACGTCATAATTATCTTTACCATTTTAATATTTTTAAAAATAGAATTTTCTTTAAACAAATATTCGTAATATATTCTAATATTTATCTTCTATTTTTTTAAAAAGAGATATTGTGTAAATATATTAGATTTTTCAATTTTGTAAAACAAATTTCGATTTTTTTTAATTTTCGTTTTTTATTTTTTTTTTAAAACTTAGAAAAGGGTAAAAAGGTCCAGTTTTGAATCTCATTAATGGCAAATTAGTAATCTTAAGTCTGAGGATGAATGTGGTGCGTTTCAGCAACCTAAATAGAGAGGAAAAACTTCTCCGAAAAAAGGCATTTTTCATTAAGGACAAAGAAAGTCAATTTTTGACGAGATTGACTGTGAGCTCTCTCGACTTCTACTTTAATATATTAGATGGAAAATGTTTCTTATTATTTAGAAAATGAGAAAAACAAATCCTGACTAAGTAAACAATCAAAGATTTTAAAAAGTGGCCTATACAGGGATCGAACCTGTGACCTTCGCGTTATTAGCACGACGCTCTAACCAACTGAGCTAATAAGCCATTTGTTAAATATTTGATACGCCTTTTATTTATTGTGATTAATGTGATGTCATGTCATGTTAAGAGGAATCATAGGAAGGGCGAAGATGATGATGAGCTTAAATGTCATTGGTATTAATTTACTTTCATACGCCAAGTTTGTTACGTTCACGCTACCTTGGAAAAAGACACTCACTTCACTTGTCACTACTACTAATTCTACTTACCAATACTGAAAAATATAATATTTAATGCATATGGAGTCGCATCTTTTTTCACAACAACATTCAATACAGCTACGTCTCAATCTCAACAGAAATTTTTTATGTTTGCCAAAAAAAAAAAAAAATCATAAAACCGAAAAGTTTCGAAATTTATAAGTAATATATAGTTGCAAACCATAAACGCAACTGATGATAAGTTTGTTTTTTTTGGTTGTTTGTCTTTCTCTTTGACGTTTACATTTGCAATTAACAAATAAATTTAATACATATAGAGACGCATTAACCTGTTTTCACAATAATATTCAATTTAGGTCTCAAATTATATGAAACGAAAATTTTGAGATTTGTATTTTAAGTTTGCAAAAAAAAGAAACAAACTTAAAGTAAATATACACATGAAAATGACCGATCATGCATCATGCATGTTATAAAACGATACACATGCATGAGTCCAAAAATACATTTAAACAATACTAAGCGAAAGAGATATTACTTTAGACCATATTCGAAATATGATCATCACTGAGAAAACGGCTGCCAGCAGTTGCTCCACCACCATTAACAGCTTCCCCGGTCTAGAGCAGCAGCCGCTGAAACAAATGTTATTGCAACTTCAAGCAAAATTTAGAGTGGTTAAGTGGATTGTATTATTATCAGTTTTGACAGTTTTGCTGTCTCTAGCAGTTTACTATTTGGCTTCTCTTGTTCAGCCACTGCCTCTACCGCTGCAGCAAATGTCAAGGTTTTCAGCGTTTGTGCCGCCGGTGATCGCAGCCAAGCAGAGACTTAACAATACTGATAACGTTTGTAACCTTCATTTTATGATCTACATATTTATCATATATCAAGTTTACGTAAAAATATATATGCACGAAAAATACGATTTTTTTATATATCTAGTTTTCGTTTTTTTGCATTTATAATACGACAAACGTCTATGTATATATTATTAATATTTATCATATAGAATAGTATATATTAGCTATATATCTTATATAACATGAGAAGGTTTTTTCTAACTTTGCTCAACAATGTGACATTTGTCACTTTATTTTTGTGACACCTGTCCAGTTCATTAATTTTAAATTTAACATTTAATTTCTTTAATTTATATCTTATTTTAGTTATATCTTATATGGTTTATAGGTTTTTAAAAATATATCTTATATAATATAGTTTGCTTTTTGAAATTTTTTTACATTGTTACAAAATATACGTCTTCCATTTTTTAGTTTTAACATCTAATATATTTCATAATGATATCATATACCATGTAACCTAAAAATGAAAAACACGGATCAGCCAAACTAAAAAAATATAAACAAATTGAAACCAAATTAATCTACACCAATTAAAAAATATAAAATGGTTTTTTTTTTGCCATCTGATTGAAAATGCAAAAGTTTGGGAAGAATACAAGAGCAAAAAGTGAAAAAGCATAAGCATACAAAAGCATATAAAATGGTTTCATACTCTAAAAGTAACAACTTACACCAAATTAATTTATGATATACTAATTTAAAAATATAGAAGATTTCCTAAAATATGAAAAAATCACATTATATTCAATAATCATTAAGACACAACTCAAATAAGTTTTACTGTTTGACTGTCTTTAAAACATATGCGATAATTAAAAAAAAACAAAATAAGGGTATTATAACATAATTGCTTTATCATCTAATGAAATAACAGAAAACAAAAGTTTTAAAAATTAATTTATTGTTAACTATACTATTTATTTTAAATGATTAGAAATAGATATAATATATAGAAGATAAAAAAGAAATATTAAATTTGACAAAAACTTTTATTTTCATGAATTTTTATAAAAATTAGTTAAACTTATAGTATAAAAATAGTTTTTTGATATTGTTTTAAGAAATTATTTTAACATTGACTTATCATATATACAATAATTTGCTGTTAGTTATTACTTTTAAATTATGACAGTAAAGTTATCTATCAAAGTAATTAAGTAAGGTCTTACAATTTTCTTTCTAGACAACTTATCATTTTTTCCCTAAAAAAATATAAAACAAAAATACTTATCTTAACTATTTAACAAAAAAAACAAATTTAGTTGACTTTGCTGTAGTTAATTGACCTATTACTATAAAATGGTTTCATACATTTTAAAGTTTAAAGTGAAAACAAATTAATTTATGATATTCTAATTTAAAATTTAGAAGATTTTCTAATATATGAAAACTCACATTATTTTCAATAATCATATATATTATATTAAAGAAACAACTCAAATAATTTTTAATTTGTATTTAATGTTCTATAAGTTACAGTTTGACTCTCTTTAAGACATATGTACCAAAATATAAAAATAAACACAATGGTATATAACATAATTGTTTTATCGTCCAATGAAATAACAGAAAATAATAGTTTCAAAAATAAATTTATCTTTAATTATACTATTTATTTTAAATTGATTAGAAATAGAGATAATATATAGAAAAAAATATCTGACACACTTTCTTTTCATGAGTGTTTATAAAAAAAATATTTAAATTTAGATTATAAGATATTTGTTTTGTGACATCGTTTTAGTAAATTATATTAAAATTGACTTATCATATATATAATTATTTGTCAGTAAAATTAGTATATAGGATAACATAAATTATCTATCAAAGTAATTAAGCAAGGCCTTACAGTTTTTCCGTAGATTACTTTGTTTTTAACTTTCCAAAAAACCAAAAATATAATTAAGTATAATTTATTTTAATTATTTAACGAAAAGACCAAACTTAATTGATTTTGCTGTAACTAATAGTCTTATTATTATAATAACATAATTGTTTAAATAATTTAGACACTACATTGTAATCACAAATATTTAGTAACATGTACTTTAACTTTTCTCTCTATCTCATCATGACCATTTTATGAAACACTATATAATATGTATAAATTATAATATTGTAGTTGAGCCGCAGGATTATTAAAATTATTTTTCAAGACATATTAACAACTGCATTTACATTACATATATAATTGAATAAAAACTTCATCTTATATTTCAAATATATAAAACAAATACATACATAACCCATGCATCGCGGACTACTTTCTAGTATATATATATATATTACGGCGAGCAAGTAGTCTTGGCGAAGTAGATTCTAAATATATAATTTGAGATTTTGAGGATTTTTTTTTTTGTTGAATTTAAATGGAGTATTTTCAGTCAAGGAACTAGTTTTGTTTGGTTGATAGATTGAGGCAGAAGATAGGAGAAATTTGGCAAGAGTCCTAAGGGAAGCAGCGACCAAGGAGAAGACAGTGATAGTGATGATAATGAATCAGGCTTGGGCGGAGCCAAATTCGATGTTTGATGTGTTTCTTGAGGGATTCCGTATCGGAATAGGGACGGAGAGGCTACTCCGCCACGTTGTGGTGGTGTGTTTAGATGATAAAGCCTACACACGGTGTTTGGAAGTCTTACCCCGTCGGTGCTTCTTTCTGAAGACTACCGGAGTTGATTTCTCCAGCGAGAAGCGGTTCATGGTGCCGGATTACCTCAAGATGATGTGGCGCCGAACCGAGTTCTTAGGTTCTCTGCTTAAGCTTGGATATAACTTCCTTTTCACGGTAGCTCTCTAAGCTTTACATCTTTATTTTAGGATTTACATTTGGTTATTCAACTAGGTTAAGTTTGGTTATTTATATCTATCGATTTATCTTGAAAGTGAATTTGTATATACATATGCTAATATTGTTGTTTTTTTTCCCCGCCAAATGTTTGTGAAAGGACATGGATACAATTTGGCTTAGAGATCCATTTCCTCGATTTGTTGCGGATGCAGATTTTCAGATCGCTTGCGATGTCTTCTTCAACGGGAATCATAGCGACACCAGTAATTCAGCCAATGGCGGATTTAAATTTGTCATATCTAACCGCAGAACAATCGACTTCTACAACTATTGGTATGAGTCCAGACTAAGATTCCCTGGCGAAAACGAGCAGGACGTGCTTAACCGGATCAAAGATGACCAATACGTGAAGAAAATAGGGCTCAAAATGAGATTTCTCGATATGACACACGTTGGGAATTTTTGCCAACGAGATTGGGATATTACCAAAGTTTGCGTAATGCATGGGAATTGTTGCATTGGACAGGATAATAAGGTCAAGGATTTAAGACAAATGCTGGAGGATTGGACGAATTTTGTGTCTAATGGCAACGGGAAAGGAGGGTTTGGGCAGCCGATGAATTGCCGGAGAAGTTGAAGACAGATGTTTCACAGAAAGCACAAAAGGATGGGTTGATTCGGCCGTTGTTTTATATGTTGGTGAAATTAAGTAAAGATAGCCATATTAAGAAAAACCAAAATTAGAGTCGAAGATAAATTTGCTTAATAAAATCACTATACTAGATTGATTATTGAACTTGTCCCACTGTTGTTGTTTCTTTGTACATGCAAAGTGCAAGTTTTTTTTTCCTAGTCTAGAATCCAAGTTACCTCGGAACCGAGTTGTGATATTGGATTTTGACCTGTTTGTACCTTCTCATGGTTGGCCATGTGTCCAAGGTTGCAACATGTTTGGTTGTTATGCATGTCCTTGACCCGGATGTCGAGTTGAGATTCTGAGACAATAAAAAGACATGGGATAAAAACAGAATATCATGAAAGAAGTTTTGTGAAACAAAGTGGGTTCAAACATTAATTTATTGGATTGGCTCTCCAACACAAGAATCATGGAGATGATATCTAGGAAATATATTAACAAGTTCAAAGGAAAAAAAAAAAATATAACTAAAAAAAGGTAAATGGAAATCTAATGGGTTAATTAAGATAAGTCACAAACGTACGAATCAGTAAAAAAAAGAAGAGAGAATCTAATGCATTAACAACCAAACTTTAGCTCGCTGCTAGAAACTTTAAATCCTCAACATGGTCTACAAAGGCTCGAACTCTATATCTCTCAAGCTTTTCAAATCCTTGGATCTCAACTCTTCGTAGAGTGTAGCTATCAAGATTGAAGTAGAAAACATAGAATGGGTTAGACGATGTACACTCTCTCGACAAAACAACTTCACCAGTAGCAGTCACTCCAGCATTGTGAACAGAGGCATTAACGTTTCGGTTCTCCCACAATTCCGGCAAATTGTAGACACGTTTAGAAAACTCCCGCTTGCCAACATCCTCTAAAACCCATAAAGACAACACAAGGCTAAGCCTTCCATCTACAGCATCATTAGCACGCCACTCACTCTGAATTCCTCCTAACTTACCTTTGAAATTAACCAAAACACTAGGCCTTGACCAAAGAGCAATGCCATTAACTTCCGGAATCAACATGAATTTCCCCTCAGACCTAAAATCAAAGGAAACTATCACCACAGCAGAACCTTCTACTACTCGACCTATATAATACAAAACACCATTGATACATATCCCCTCAGACAAAGGATAATGGAGACATCTCCATTTTTTCAACCTCCACTGTGCAGTTCCTAGTGTCAAAATACAAGCCTCCTGGATTGCAACGTCTTTATCATGGCTCATGACCAGTACCTTGAATTGTTTTAGAATCGGATCATACCCAAAAAAGTTATGCACCAATGCCTTGGTCACTTTAGGTTTTGGTAAACTTACGTGTTGTCCCGTGCTAGGTTTACATATCACAGGTAATCTATCCACCGAGAACGGTGAATTAAGGCAATAGACCAATCCAGAGACAGCATAACAATTTTGTAAACGCCAATCTGCAGGGAAACTAATATGAAACTCGGCGGTTACTACAAGAGACGAATCCTCAGGATTCTGTAACTGAGTAGATGAGCAGAAGATCAACTCACCGGATTTTTCAAGGGAGATTAAGAGACGTGGTCTAGCTGATGATCTTGTTAGGAACAACTCTGTGAAATATTGACGGCGAAGCGTTGACTCCAGAATTTGGAAGCGCGACGAAACCTTGAAACTGTTTTTGCTGAAGATCTCGAGAGTATCTCGAGTATGAGATCAGTTGAGTCGATCGAGGTGGGAACCTTTCTCTTCATCGAGATTTTTGTGTGTTGCGTAGGAGAGAAGATAGGGTTTACAAATTGGAGAGGTCGTGGTATTTTTGTAAGGGAGATTTGGAAAAATTGATACAATGCTTGGAATGAAAAGGACAGATTAGTTTTGTTTTTGGGTCGGAAAAACAGTTTTATAAATACATTAGGAAAATCACACAACAATTTTGGATTTAGGAAAACAATTGGGCCAAAACTAACAACAAAAGTTATAAACCATTTGTTGTATTTTACTTTCTCAAAATTTTATTTTATTTTATGTTTGAAGCTTTTCCCGCCAACTTAAAGTACAGTATATTGGATTAAAGCATAGTGAGATTTACGAAAGTTGTGACACAAATGTGTCTTGTACGTGTAACAATATATACAGCATGTTTACGTATTCTATTTTCTCTATAAAATAATTTATGGTACATCTTGGGGTAAAACATTGACCCTCTGTATGTATAAATTATATATGTAATCTTATCTAACTAATAAACTCGAGTGTTCATTATATTTACAAAAAAAAAAAGTTATTGAAGCTAGATGGGCGAATGAAAATTAACATTGTACCCAAGCATATACATGGTGCTAGGAGAGATCTGAGGAAACATATGGAAGTTCCTTTTTTTTTTTTTTTTTTTTTTTGGTTCAAAAGGTTGATTTTAATTAGACTTAAACCGGGTTCAATACAACATGGTTTAGAGCATCAGCTTCTCTGTTAAACGATCGGAGAATAAAAGAGAAAGAAATTGTCTGAAACTTTGACGATATGGCGAGGATGTCGTACTGCATCCCATGGATTTCCTTGGTCAGAGATCCCGAATTGATGGCTTCTATTACTTGTTTTGAGTCCGAAGCGATGTGGAGGTTGGTCAAACCTAGATCTATGGCCATCTGGATAGCGTGGAGAATTGCCAACGCTTCTGCTACCAGTGGAGGCCGAACATTCATGGCGTGTGTAGATCCTTGCGTGATGGTGTGATGGTCCGTTGTGTTAAAGATCCAGCCCAAGCCTGCAATTTTTGTTCCGATGTTCCAGACGGCATCGGTATTGCATGTGGTCGCTCTCGGATCTGCTCTGTGAATCGGGGTTGGCGAATTCCTGCTATTAGAGCAAACCCATTGGTGACACCCACTCAAATGTTTTCAAAACTAAAAAAATATAATATTTTAATTTTACAATAATATTCTAATTCTTTAATACATTTGAACAAGTAATACAAAGACACGTGTTGATTTTTTCTCATCCCGTGTCTCGCCGAAGACACTCCATCTTTTCTCTTTCTTACTTTTTATTTTTTTATTAATTTTTTTTGCTTCAGATCTTTATAAAGACATCCCACGGGATGTGGGATAAAAATGCTCTTAGAGGCATCAGTTGTGCTTGGTGCCATTCACGAGCCACAGATATAGCTTGGGATAATACTTCGGTCGGATTTAGACGCTTCCCATTGAAGATCATTTTGTTCCTAGCGAGCCAGATCGACCATACGATAATACTTCGGTCGGATTTAGACGCTTCCCGTTGTGACACGAATGTGTCTTGTACGTGTAACACATATATACAGTTGTTTACGTATTCTATTTTCTCTATAAAATAATTTATGGTACATCTTGGGGTAACACATTGACCCTCTGTATCAGTACAAGAAAATAATTTTATTGAGACGTATTTTTGAGACAAAAAAAATTCGTCACAAATCTGTGATACTTTAAATACGATATTATGACTAAATTTATTTGTCACAAATTCATAGTATTTTCGTCACTATATTACGACGGAAAAAATCAGTAACGAAAGTTTTTCACACATAGTGACGAATATGCTACGATAATATTAATCTTCACTCTTATGACTACATTGTGATCAATATGTTGTTGCAAATTAGTTATAAACTTATAACAGATATGCAAGTCACAATTTGTGACATTAAAATGAGTAAACATTAGTCATAAAATAGTGTAAATTGTTATGTCATTTATGCAAAGCTCATTAAACCAAATCTCTAATCCTAATTTAACAAGACTTATTTAAGAGATGATTAGAGTTTTATTCTTTATATTTTCGTGCCTCCAAAACCTAGAGAGATAGAGTAAACCATTTGAGAGAAAGAGAAACAATTGTGATTAAGGACAGATCTTACATGTCCTAGAAGATGGTGGAAAAGAAAGGGTAAACAAACTCCTTTATGGACGAATTTTGGTGAGAAATTTCCCAACCCATATATGTAAGTTTCCCCCAAAGGATTTTGTAACCTTTTTTGTAGATTAAAAGTTATACATGTTTTCTCAAATATATTCTGCGCAGATCCGCGAATTAACATCAGTCATCTTATGAAATCGTTTCCCACTGTTACAAATTGAACCAGAAGCTGATCTATCCGCCGTTGGAAAGATCTGAGTCTTACCTTTCCAGAGAGCCTGAGATCGTTTCCATAAGAGTTATAATATGAAAGTTATGATCGAATATGTGCAGCTGGTTGAATTTGTGATTTATTTTCTTTGTAAGAATAAAGATAGCTTATAATGTATATCTAATGTTTATGATTATAAAAAATTTGTATGATTATAAATTTTAAAAAATAATATTGTTTTGAGATTAATTTTTTAGTTATAATTTTTATCATATGCAATGAATTTTTTAGTAATAACTTGTGACCATTTGAAACTAACTTCTAATGATAAGATTGGACATTATGATAGTCACAAAATATCATGATTTTTGAGTATTTGTTAAAATTTTGCGAAATTTTTTAATTATCATTTGTGACTATTTGAGACTATAGTTTCGTAATAATAAGATACATAATTAAAACGTTATTTGAAACATGAATTGTGACGATTTAAAGACGTTTTGTTAGTCTGTAATTGAGACAATTTTGTTACTTTTTGTGTCGTAATTATTGATGACAAAATTGTTACTATTATATTCGTTGCAACTCTTGTGACGTTTTTGTTACAAATAAAAATTTGTGACCATTGTATTGCAACCATTCAAAAGTCGTAACAAATTCGTAATAATGTTTATATTGTGACTAAATACTTTTTATTGTGACTAAATCTTTCGTCTTGATAAATTTATTTTCTTGTAGTGTATGTATAAATTATACATGTAATCTTATCTAACTAATAAACTCGAGTGTTCATTATATTTACAAAAAAAAGTTATTGAAGCTAGATGGGCGAATGAAAATTAACATTGCACCCAAGCATATATATGGTGCTAGGAGAGATCTGAGGAAACATATGGAAGTGTAAATGCGGATGAGGCAATAATAAAGTGCAGAAAGTAAAGAACACAAAAACTTTGTTTACGAGGTTGGGTTTTTCCTACTCCCCGGGACCACGTCCAGATTTCGATTCCACTAGAACAAGAAAGCAAATACAGTACAACCTATTTGCAAACGCGTAAATCAAGCACAACCCTCTTAATTCACCGCTCCGTTCTATAACATGAAATCTCAAGGATAATTCTCTACCCTTAACTAGACTAACAATAAGCCTAGATTTAAACCAAGATATCCTAACCTTGGGCTAAACTCCCCTGAGTCTAGACTTCAAGTCTTCAACTCTCTTGAGCAACCTTCACACACACACGTCACACCGACGAACAAAGAAGCTTGAACAACACAAGCACCAAACCGCGAAACTAAGCCGCACACCAACAGAAAGCTCTCTAGGGTTCTAACCTTTATGCCTCAGCTCTCTTCCTTCTCTAAGACGTGCCCAACACTTCCTTATATATCCATCAAGACTTCCTAATCACTATAGGAGAAGATTTCCAAATTCCATAAGAAAAAATTCCGTAAGAAAAGACATTTTCCTTTTTGATATTTTCTTTTTCCTTGTAAAACTTCAATTTAATCAACCAAAGAAATAGTAGTTTTCCTCTTCAATCCATCCTCAAACAGTCCTTCAATATTGCCTTCTTAAACTTTCTAGAAACTTCTCACACACACAAAATAACAGCAATCATGTATCACGTCTTGAATCATACAGACACTACTTCAATCATCCAATACATCTTCAGGAAGTTCCTATTTACATGGAAAAAACAAAATTGACAGAATCAGTTCAATTTCTTATATATCCAATTGTTCTTGCGTGGTTTGTTTAGATTAGAATGAACTAAAAGCGGTTATTCCTTGTATTACGAAACAAATTTTTTTTTTTTTTTATTTTAAAAGCAAGAGTACTAAATATATTAACATAACACAATTAATTAGGACATTTACAGGATAGCCAGAAAAGAAGAGTGTTAAGCCAACAGAGTGATAAAACTCACACGAAACATATAAATGAGAAGTTTGACACAGACTATGAAACCTAGTGATTGACTTTGCCGGCAATCTCAAGAATAAGATCAGTTGGGATAGGTTCCAAGTTTTCTCTTATTTTCAGCGATTCTGAACATCGTTGATTGCCTTGGGACATAATTGGCTTGTGTTGTAAGAAAGCTTGTTCTCTCACCTATTGATTAACAACGGAGGAGAAGAATAAAAAAAAACTAGGGTTGACGAACAAATAAAGATGATCAAGGCACGTGATACGTTAAAAAGTAAGTAAAGAGAGAAACACACATAAGTTGTGGCTGCTCTGTTTTCTTCAGAATTTAAAGGGGAATATTTTAATCAATTTCTAATATGATTTGAAAAACTTTACATAAACATTTACATATTTTATTAATATTTAAGACATAAATATTAAAAGCTTTAATGGTCTTTGCTTCTTCTGAATCCTAGGTTTTAATAATTCCATGAAAAATAAGAATATATATGTATTGCAATCATTCAAGAATTAAGTAGTTTGATTGACAATAGATCAATAAAAATTCTATGAATTCAAGTAGCGCTTAGTCCTCCTAAGATTCTATCATATTACCTTTTGTATGACAAAGAAATTTAAAACCTTGACTGTTGAACATTTAGAAAAAATCGTCAATATGTCTAGTTTTTTTGTAACTTCAATTACTCTGAATGTTTTGTGGTAAATACAAAGTATGTTAACTAAGAGATTTTTATAGATTTTTCTGCAGATATATTTTCTATAAGGAGAGAAATTTTTTTTAGAAGGAGAAAATCCTACTATATTAACTGAGAAGTACAAATATGAAACTAACCTTAGAATGTGTAAAAAATTACATTCAATTGCCATTAGAAAATGTATATAGATGATAAATTAATAATTTTTATTTGCTCACAATTATAATATTAAAATTAATATTTTATATTTCACAAAATAATGATGCAAATACAACAAACAAACAATATAAAACTGTAATAATACGTCAAAAATAAAATACAATAATATTCTAAAATAATTTGTATTCAAATAGACTAATAGATTTACAAAACAATTAAAAATAAAATATTCTCTAAAAAAAAATAACTATTTTTTTAAAAATAACACAATAATTTTTATTATTATATTATAATTTTTTTTAAAATGTTGATCCGTGCTTTAAGCACGAGATATCTCCTATTTCTTTTATATTAACTGAGAGATCGTTTTACTAAAATAATATTTTGTTGCATTTCGTTCCAATAATATGTCATTCCTTTCAAGTTTTTTTAAAATGATGAATGTTATGAGAATAAAAGAAAGATAATTTTTATTGGAATTTGAAAGGAAAAAAATGGACATGTTCTCTATTTCTATGTTTTTATTGCTAATTTGGTTGCAAGTCTTGTGACATGATTTGTATAATGAATCTCTTACTGCACATTAATTTTTTGTTTTAAAAATGGCAAAGGTGTGTTTTGGGGTGTGTGTGTTTTGTGTTTTCCATTAATTTTACCAATTCCATGGTTAAGGGCTTGCAGCATTTTTTATTCGGTTCAGTGTTTATTATTTTTATTTTTTTTTGAATTCTCAAGCTACTTATTAATCTTACGACATGCTGCAAGCTCTTTCCATTGTGATCTATGAGTTGCTATTTTGCATATTGCGTTACAATATATCATTACATTGATCTTTGGATTCAGACTTCAATCTCCGATACAACTATGATAATTGTTTTACTTCATGACTAATTTTTTGAGTTGATCATGTTGTTTCTTTAACGCCAAGCAACATAATCAACTTGTCAATGTCAAAGAGGAGTATCTGGCTTGAGGAGTAAAGTAAGCAATCAGGTTTTGGCACCAGTAAATTTTAATCATCATCTAAAAGACGCATAGCCTCGAAGATTAACGCTCTCAATCTTGTTTCTCGTGAGCAACGGTCGTCACTTGATGATCTCCTCTAGATGATGTTGATGATGTGCTCTGTTCTGGTTGGCTTATAGATGTTTCCGCATATGTTGTCTTCATGACATCAAACCTAAGATCCTCGACATGGTCTACAAAGGAGTAAACTCTATGATCGCTAAACCATTCTTCCCCTTCTTTTATACCTTGGATTTCAACACTACGGAGAGTGTTCCTTTCGAGATTAAAGTAGTAAACATAAAACGGTTTATAGAAAGGGTCTGCCAAAACAATTTCACCTGAAGCAGTCACCCCAACAACACCAATGAAACTGCTGTCATCCTTAACCACATTATTCTCATCACTCAAAGTGTAGGCATATGCCGTCAATTCCTCTTTTCCGACATCTTCTAGAACCCATATATGTAACTTAAGGAGAAATCTACCTTTACAACCATCCTGCAACATTATCACACCTACTTTACCCTTATAGTTGATCAATTTAGTAGGCCACCTCATGAGTTCTACCTGTGTTAGTAGAAACTTGAATTTTTCAGACCTAACATCAAAGCAAACTATCACTGCATTCAATTCATCAGTTTGTTGAGCTAAGTAATACACAACTCCATTGATGCATATCCCTCTACACCAAAGAAAAGGATCATGGTTTGAAGGACATTGGATATTCCTCCACCTCATTTTTCCAGTTCCTAATGTCAAAATATGAAAAACCAATTCAGTACCGACTCTATTGTATATGACCAAAACCTTATATTGCTTTTCAATTGGATCAAACCCTAAAAGGTCAAGACAGCTTATGTCCGTTAATCCTGGTGGTAAGATCGCATATTGCCCCGTGCTAGGGTTACATATCACACTCATCCGCGTATCACGGAAATAGATCAAACCGGAAGCATAGCTAAAATCGTTTAGGTTTCTGCCTTCAAAGAATTTCATATGAAAACTCTCGGGTACTACAAAAGACGACTTCCCATAATGATTTTGAGGCTGAGGCGGCGTTGAGAAGAAGCTCCATTGATCGCCTCGTTGAACCTTAATTAATAAGAGACGTGGATTAGATAAGGATCTGGTGTGGAACAACTCGGTGAAATCTTTACGGCAAATAATGGACTCCCATAGCTTCGACACGCAGCAAACCCTCTTTATTGACTTTGCTGGCAATCTCGAGAGTATCTCGTAAATGAGATCATTAGGCCATCCTTAATGGCATAACTATTGGTGTGTTCTTACCCAAATTTATTAATAAAAAAGAGAATAGTGGGCTAAGATCAAAAATTTTGGTCTTGAGATAGAACTGATCTAAAGCCCAGTTCTCCTTTGTTTCCTGTATTGTGATTGGTCGAGATGTTTTGGAGAGAAAGAAAAAATTTTATTTCTCTCGTTCTGATCAAAATCGTTTCTGGTAACTCATCGTGGTCACCATCTTCTCCGACGAAGGTTTGTATTCCGGCCATTAAAACACATCAATGGCGTCCACTAAACCTCTCTGTTCAATTCCTTACTTGTTCCTCTCTTTCTCTGTCCTCTTCGTCTTCTCGCTTCTCTTCTTCTTCTCCAATTCCTTATGCTCTCTCGCCATTCTCGGTCTCCTTTTTCGCCAACTCAATGTCTCGTAAGTTCTCTCAGACTATATTTATCGATTCTCTCTGTTTACTGTGTTGGATTCTGTTCTTCGGTCTCTGATTTTAGTGATTTGCTGTTTAGTAACTGAGGAATATTATTTGGCTCGTTTGATCTGTGAGAAAGTGTGATTGCTCTTTGCATATGTTTGTCGAATTAGGGTTTTTGCAATCAGTGATGTTAATTTGATTTTGAAATTGATTTGCTTTGGATTTTCATGTCTTCTCCCTGTGGATTTTGGTTTTGCACACACACAAATTTTGCTAGATTCTCTTTACTTGTTTTTGGGTGAATCAGTGGTGCGTCGACTTTACTTTTTACATATTTCATCATCATATTACTTTTAATAATCTCAGAATTGGCAATGGTTTCATGATCGTCCTCTAGTATATACATAATCGGTTTCAAGACCCTTGCTTTTTCAGCCACATGATTTACAACTCTATAACTCTTCTCCAGGGTACCAGTGGATCCACTAGAGTGGCAAATATCACAGGACACAGCAAGTAACATTGTTGCTCTGACGCTGATGTAGTGTTTGTGCCCTTCTTTGCTACGTTGAGTGTTGAGATGGAGCTTGGATCACGTTTTTGTTCTAACTGGTACTAAAGCTTCTCTCTTTATATCTGTTGACACTGTTGTGGAGCCATACAACGCAACACTCTCTGTGCACCAGCTTGTTGAAAACGCTGATGAGTGTATGGTTCTTGACAATGAAGCCTTGTATGACATTTGCTTCCGTACACTCAAGCTTAGCACTGCAAGTTGTAAGTATCACACGGCCTTCTTAACTTTTATATATTAATCAATATTGTTGATCTGTCTCCGTGGTGCTACTGTGTTTGTTGTTTGATGCATAGTTTTATACATAAGTATGTATGATGTGTAATGCTATATATTGGACTTGTGCCTGCTGTTGTGATACTCAATGTTTCAAATCATATCCTTGTTCAATCGATATCATCACTATTGTTACTCTGTCGTTGTGGTTTTAAGGCTTGTTTTGAATCATGCAAATAAAAGAAATTTATGAAATCTTTATTCTAAGAACACCAAAATTAGTTCCCCCATTTTTTTTACCTATGATCTTAACAACTGATTTTACATTATTTTCACTATATATTTAATCTAAGAACACAAAAAAAGTTGTCCCATTAAGGATGCCCTTAGGGAGGGAAACTGAGTTTACTCCTCTATTCATAATCGTCTTTGTATTAGTTTGCTTGTCGGAGAAAGAGAGAGAGAGAGAGATGTGAACACACATCGAAGAGACTCTGAATTTATATATAATGGAAAACCTCTTAGGGCGTTATTAGTTGGGAGATGAATTTGTGTAGAGTTATTGATTGTAAAAGTGGAGAGATTTTTTATTTTTTTTTAAATAGACTTTTTCCAAATTTGTAAAATTATGTTTCACTTGTTACTAGATTATCATTAACTGGTTTTCCTCCAAAAATTTCTTTACAAGGTAACACATGTACTTTTTTAAAAAGTTTCTAAATATTATTATAGATTCCAACCTTAAAGTATGTTAAGGTGAGATTGTTTTTTTTTTTTTTTTCAACCAAACATTAATTAGAAAAAAAACTTAATATTGGTAGTCCAAACAAAAGGATAAGAGTTTATAAAAACAGTATTTCTTTTAAAAGCATAGAGATCTTTTTTTTGTAAAGATTTTTTTGTAAAGAGATATTTCTTTTACTTAAATAATATTCTATGGTTACTTAAATTAATTCTCTCAATTTAACAACTTCTATTTTATTTAATTCTTTTTAATAGAATTTCTGTTAGAAACAAGAGGTTTAGAAAATATTATTTTGTGTTATTATTATCTATTATACAGGATATAACATATGATATAACACGATTGTCAAAAAAAACATATGATATATAACATTATGGTTTTAGGTTATAGTCTACTAATGAACCGATAATAGACATCCACATAATACAATATATATTCATAACAATTTCATGGATTTTAAAAAATTCCATTTTCTTCAAATTGGTTTTCTAAAATTTCCATCAGAGCTTTGCATCTTGTTTTTAATTTATTCTGTGTCAGTTAAAAAAAAAAAAAAATGCGACGCCAAAATGTCTACAAAAATATTATTTGATAACATTGTCTTATTTTTCAGGAGGTTTCGCTTCCAAGTCAAAATTCTTTGCTTCATCTGTCAAACCTGGAGTTGAAGCTAGAGTTTTAACAATTCAAACAAAGAAGAGTGACAATAATAATGTATATATATATATATATATATAATTATTTTATAATAGTACTTAATACCAAGAGCTGTGAATGAATTTATAAGAGATGCGCTGCAAGAAAGGAGCTAGGAACCCATGAAAGTCTAGTGGATGAGGTGAAGCGGATGCCAGAGCAATATGTGTTTGGTGTCAAAATAATGAGGTGATCGGTCTTAACTGAATGCTTCAAACATGTTTTTGCTATCTTGAACCAATTTTTCCTCAATAGGTTTTTTTTCCAAGGCAAACAAGAATACATGTAGAGGTCTTAAAAGAAATTTAAAGCATTTTGTAAGATAAAGCATTAGTTTTGCTCAGAACTCCCAAGTAATGTTTTACACAATAAGGACATGATGACCAGAAAGAACAAAATGCTAAGTCAACGTAATAATAAAACCCACACGAAACATGTAAACGAGAAGTACCGAAGCCAGAATTTGGGTTCGCTTCCAAGATCAGATTAGACATGTCCTCACTCTCGGGTAGATAATAATTCGTATTTGTTCTTCATAGGTGGAGCAGAGTTACAGAGGTCATGTATGCCTAGTACATATTAAGATCCTCTACATAGTCTAGATGATGTTGATGTTGGTGCCTGTAGGGTTACGCTTCTATTCTGGTGGGTTTATTGATGTTGCAGCATGTGCTATCTTCAAAGTATCGAACTTATTAAGATCCTTCGACATGGTCTACAAAGTAGTAAACTCTAGGATTGTTATACCATTCTTCCTCTTCTGTAACGCCTTGGATTTCAACACTTTGGAGAGTGTTCCTTTCGGGACTGAAGTAGAAAACATAAAAAGGTTTACATGCCGTTGTCTTGGCCAAAACAATTTCACCTGAAGCAGTCACCCCAACAACGCGAAGATTTTTGTTAACCTTAACAAATTTATCCTCAGCCCTCAATGTGTAGGCATATGTCGACCATACCATTCCTGTTTCTCGAGATCCTCTAGAACCCACATACATAATTCTAGGGGAAATCCACCATCCTCAGAATACTTCCAGTTAATCACACCTAATTTACCCTTATAGTTTATCAATTCACAATAGCTGTATAGTATATCATAAGTTTTATCTAGCAACTTGAACTTTTCATACCTAACATCAAAGCAACCTATCAGATCATCCACTTTGCCCGGAATGCCATAAGCTATGTAATACAAAACCCCTTTAATGCATATCGCCCTTTGCCCACGATGACCAAAATAGGGAAAGGGGCATGTGATCTCCCTCCACCTCGAATTTTCTGTTCCTAATGTCAGAATATTATAAAGCGCTACACCATCGACTCTACCATCAAAGACCAAAACCTTGAATTGCTTGCCAATCGGATCAAACCCTAAATCCCCGCTGGAGGTTGTTCTCAGTTTAGGTGGTAAGATCGCACATTGTCCCGTGCTAGGGTTACATATCACACTCAATACATCGGCATCCTCGTTTGGGATCCGCAGATCAGAGAAATAAATCAAACCAGAAGCGTAGCTATAGCTACAACTGTATGATCGTATGCCTTCAAATAACTTGGTATGAAAATAGGCGGCTACTACAAGGGACGACTTCTCATCTAGATTCTGAGGCTGAGGCGACGAGAAGAAGCTCCACTCACCATCTTTTTCGACCCCAACTAAGAGACGTGGACGAGTGGAGGACCTTATGAAGAACAACTCGGTGAAATATGGCTGGCAAATACTCGACTTCCATAGCTTCGACACGCAACGAAACCTAGCGATTGACTTTGAAGGCAATCTTGAGAGTATATCAAGAAGGAGATCATTAGGGATGGAATCTGAGTTTGCTCTATTCATGATCATCCTTGTGTTTGCTTGTTATCGGACGGAGAAAGAGATATAAATACAAATCTCTTAAAGTACGGTCCGACCTAATTACATCTCTCATTCTTGGGCTTTTTTTTTTCTTTTTAGGTAGCGGGTTTTTTAGTAGGGGAAGTTCCTATCTTATGACTAATAATTTCGTATAAACAAACAAGAATATATTTATTTTGTAAATATATTTATTTAGTATAACATTTATAATACAAATTTCTATTGGTTTGAATTCATTAAATTTATAAAAATTTAAAATAGTAATCGTTTCACCATAAATTTTAGATTGACATGATGACGAATCTAGATCGAATGTGAACCAAATTAGTGATCGATTAGATTTCTATCAAAATTTTTAAATTATCAAATTAGATAAAAACCGCAAAAAAAAAAAAAAAAATTCATGAACCGGATGAAAATTGTTAACCGGGTCAAACCCGTCCGCTAAGTCATTCTGCAACAGATTTAAATATTTTGAGCTGCAAAATGTCTTTGTATTCGTCCCTCTTGAATTCGTGAGATCCGCAAATAACCCACATGCATTTCAATAAATCATTTTAAACTTAATTAATATTAATAAAGTTATGTGATAAAGTATTTAAGAATAACACATTTGTTTTCTTATTATTATTACTTTTTGTTAAAAACACAGTGGCATATAACTGTAAATAATAATGATGTGTCTTGAGCTCTCTAGCGGCGACACATCAGCTTTTTTAAGAGAGTGCTTCTCTATTAATATATAGAGGATTCGACTACTCCACAAGAGTACTTTGGAATTTTGCAAGAATATACGAATTATGTTTTCTAGAGAGTCCTCTTTCCATCTAGCCTATCTAAACTTTCATCTAAGCAATAATATTTCCTTTACATTAAAATAAAGTTAAAAATATTCTTATAATATATATTTATGTTACCTATAATTAAGAAAAACTTAAATATAAAAATGCATTATTTAAAATAAATAAAAATTTAAAATAGTAAACACAATACTATTACTATTTTAATCGTAACTTAAAATTAAAATATTTTTTTAGTGTATATTTATGTTAATTTTAATTAATAGAAATTTAAATAAATAAAAATTAATTATGGAAAGCAATGAAATATTAAAATAGTAAAGCAATACTATTATTATCTTTACCTTAAAGTAAAATTAAAATATTCGTTTAGTGAATATTTATGTTATCACAAAATTATCAACTAATGAGAATGATTCTTTATTAGATCATGATATTTGAGTCGCCAAACACATCATTATTGTATATTTTATTTCATTTGTATAGCACAACCTAATAATTCTTTCTCAAGTTTTGAATCTTTAATTTTTTAAAAAGCCAAATATTTAATATTAAAATATTAATAAATCACTCTTGACAGTAATATATGTTGTATATGTAAATCCTATATATGATAATATGCCGAATTCATCCATGAAAACAAAAAATATAGAGGGTTGCCAAATGGATGAATAAATGGGACGCATAAGATGGCGGTCGGACGTTACATAAATAAAAATAAATTATGAAAATAATGAAATGTTAAAATAGTAATAAAATACAATTAAAATTTTATTATAACTAATAATATAACTCAGACTTTTGAAAGAAAAAAATAAAAAATGATTACAGCTTAAATTTTAAGTGTGTTAATGAGTTTTGAAATGGAAGTTGCAAAATAAATAATCAATTATCATATTACTCATAAGTTATATAACAAAATATAAAAAAATGTGAAATGTATGCCGATTAAAAAAAGCGAAACTACAAATTATAACATGATCATAAAGAAAAAAAAAGTTGATGTTTCATAAATTAAATTAAATGCTTTTAATCAAAAAATTACTAAAAGATGGTAAAGAGATAATAGTTATGAAATATCTTGAAAATCAATTTACAGCCCAATATATATTTTATATGTGAGTCAACAGAAAGTGAAAAAAAAAAGTAAATGTCAAGTCGCAACTAGTGGCGGATCCAGGATTAAAATTTAGGGAGATCAATTACAAGAAAAATAATATTAATATGACAGATTGGGGGTTCAAACTCGGGTTTGGGGAGGTCAGCGGTACAGAATTTACTATCTGTGCTTCTGAAATTTTACGTAAATACATGTAAAAACCAACTATTTTATTAGTTACCCAGGTTAGGTGACCCACCTTCCTCCTGAATGGGTCTGAATGTATTTTTGAAGATAGACAAAAAGGAAAGTATTTAAAAGTGTTAGAAAATAAATTACTAAAATTTTAAAAAATGATACACATAACTTGATATTTATGCGTACATCTATTCCACAAGAGAAATAAAGAAGAATCTCTAAAATCTGATCTCCTAGGAGAGAGAAAGAAATAAGAATGTCGAAATTATATATGAATCTTGACATGTCGACGACGTCACAGATAAAAAAGAAAACCTCGCAGATATGAGATATCTGTTGTCAAGACTTTTTATTTCACTTGATTGCCAACATCTGTTGTCAAGACATTGGCAAGCCATATAGTAATTAACTACTTCTTTCTAAATCCTCAGTCTTTAGTAACTTTAAGTGAAAATCTTAATAACTTAATGTTTACAGCCATAAAGAGAGAATACAAATACAACTTGGGTCACGAGAGCATTTTCAGCTGACTTGAGGGGTAAGGTAAACAATCAGGTTTTGACACCTTTAAATTTTAATCATATTCTAAAAGACACGAAGCATCAAATTTGTCAACGCTCTCAAGCGTTTAACGATCTTGTTCCAGGTGAACCACGTTCCTCACTTGATGATCTTCTTCCGTAGATTAATTATGTTGATGTGCTCTGTTCTGGTTCACTTATAGATGTTGCAGCATATGTTGTCTTCATAACATCAAACCTAAGGTCCTCGACATGATCTACAAAGTAGTAGTAAAGTACTGATTTTTTTTCTACTCTAACACCTTCGATTTCAACACTTTGGAGAGTGTTCCTTTCAGGATTAAAGTAGAAAACATATAACGGTTTAGATGCAATATTGTTCGCCAAAACAATTTCACCTGAAGCAGTCACACCAACAATAGAAATAAAGTCGATTCGATTGACTTTATTCTCAGCCCTCAAAGTGTAGGCATATGCCGTCCATTCATGTTTCACGACATCTGTTACAACCCACATACATAACTTAAGGGGAAATCCACCATCATAATCATCTTCGAAATTAATCACACCTAATTTACCCTTATAGTTTATCAATTTAGTAGCCCAAGATCTACTAGGGCAGTCTGAGTTTAGATTTAGATACCTAAATTTCTCAGACCTAACATCAAAGCAAACTACCACATCATAGATGTCAACAGGTGATTGAGTTAAATAATACAAAACACCATTGATGCATATCTCTCCACTCCAAAAATGAGGATAATGGGGTAAAGGACACTGGATATTCCTCCACCTCATATTTTCAGTTCCTAATGTCAGAATATCAAAACTCAATTCATCAGAAACTCTATTGCTCAAGACCAAAACCTTGAATTGCTTGCCAATGGGATCGAACCCTAAAAAACCATCGAAGTTTTTGTTGAGGTCAGGTGGTAAGATCGCATATTGTCCCGTGCTAGGGTTACATATCACACGAACTTTATAGTCTCCATCCTTTGGGCTCCACATTTTTTTTGTTCCCCCATCCTTTGAGATTCGCGTATTAGGGAAATAAGTCAAACCAGAAACATATTTACAATAGTAGGGATACATGTCTTTCGTGAACTTCATATGAAAACTGTCGGCTATTACAAGAGATGACTTCTCATAATGACTCTGAGGCTGAGGAGAAGAGAAGAAGCTCCACTCACCGTCTTGTTCGACCCCAATTAAGAGACGTGGATTAGATGAGGATCTGGTATGGAACAACTCAGTGAAATCTTGACGGCAAATAATGGACGCCCATAACTTCGACACGCAGCGAAACCTCCTTATTGACTTTGCAGGCAATCGCGAGAGTATCTCAGGAATGAGATCATTAGGGAGGGAAAGTGAGTTTGCTCCTCTATTCATGATCGCTGTATTAATTTGCTTGTTAGAGAGAGATGTGAATACAGATTGAAGAGTCTCTGAAATTTATATATAGAAATGGAATACATATTATTGGGAGATGAATTTGTGTAGATTTATTGGTTTTAAAAATGAAGAGATTTTCTTTTAAGATTTTTACCAAATTGGTCACTGATTATCATTGATTTGCATTAATTTGTATCCCTCCAAATTATTTTCTAAAAAGCAATATATATGTATTTTTCTTAAAAAATAATCTCTATATTATACATTTCAACTTTATGTGGGGGAGGGTGGGGGTATGGGATTAGAGACTTTAACAGAATATAATAGAATTTGAAGACATAGAGAACTGTCATAAGTTATAGATTTCTTTTGAGAAATTGTTTTACTAAAATATTAATATTCTGTCTTGCATTTCGCTTCGATATTTTTATGAAAGTGATGAATATCATAAGAATAATAGAAAAAAAAAATTGTTGGAATTTGGACAAAAGAACGCACATATTCTAATCTATCTACATTTTATTGCTAATTTGGCTGTGACATGATTTGTATAATGAATCTTATTGCACATTAACTTTTGTTTAAAAATGGTAAAGGTGTGTGTGTGTTTGTGGGTGGGTGTGTGTTTTTGTTTTCCATTAATTTTAAGAATCTCATGGATAAGGTCTTGCAGCGTGTATTGAATCTGTTCAGTGTTAATTGTTATGTATTCTTACTACATATTGCAAGCTCTTTCCGTTGTGATGAGTTGCTTGATACTCACAGGTTTTGGGATCAAAGAATTTGCATCAAGCTTTATTACATTGATCTTTGGACTCAATTTCATTCTCCGATACAACTAGTGAGGAATTCAAAATGTCATCCAAGAAAGTTTAAGAAACATGTTTGGTTCCAAGTAGCAATGGTAATAACACTGATAGAAGAAAAAAAAAATCCTTGAACAATATGAGAGATGGTGCACCGTGAATAAAGGAAAAATATTGTATCTTAGAAGCCAAGTGTTATTCCATAGAGGAAACTCTTTTTGAGGTGCGTTTCCCGTTTCCAAAACGTTTCGGAAACGGAAATTCGTGGAAACTCGGAAACAAGTCACAGAAACACGATTCCTACAAATCTCTGTTTGGAAACACGATGGAAACTCCGTTTCCGTTTTGGAAACATGACGGAAACTCTTTTCTATAATTTCAAAATTTAATAAATAAATAAATTGAAAATATAAGAATCCATGATACATATAATGATAAAAAAATATAATATAATTAGTAGCCTAAAAGTTAAAATCCCTAAATATATGACGATGCTAGTCAAAAATTTTGATTTTGAATGTTTATTTTTTTTACAGATTTACTTTTAATTAAACTATTTAATATATGTTTTGAATTTGTGTTGTTTCAGATTTTTTTAATATAGTTTTTATGATTGGGGATTTATTATATCTCTCTCTATATATATATATATGTATATACGTTTCCTACATGTTTCCATTATTTAATTTTTGAAAAAACCCGTTTCCCATTTCTGAAACGTTTCGTTTCCGCGTTTCCGTTTCCGTTTCCATGCAACATAGTTCATTAGTTTGCTCACAACTCCCACCCAGGTAATGTTTCACCACTCACCAGAAAGAACAAAATGTTAAGTCAACATAATGATAAAACCCACACGAAACTTTTAAACGAGAAGTCACACTAACTGCCAGAATTTGGGTTGGCTTCCAAGATCAGATTAGCCGACAACAAATATTTGTTTCTGCATATCCGAACTGTAGGCTGCTTGTTCTTCACAGGTGGAGCAGAGTTGCAGAGGTCATGCCTACGTACCTAGCTATGGTTTTGGCCGTTCCGTACTGATGTTTATGCCTTGGTTAACTAGGCTTGACAAGAGTTGCTTTGTATCGTTAGAATTCAAATCCTGTGCATAGTCTAAAAAAACATAAACTTTACTTTTCTTCTCAAGACCTTGGATTTCAACTCTTTGGAGAGTGTTCTTCTGGGGATTGAAGTAGAAAACACAAAACGGTCTAGATGAACTATACTTCTCACACAAAACAATTTCACCAGTGGCGGCAGTCACTCCAACGATGTCAACATTTTTGGGATCAACGATTGCATTCTCCCCCAGAGAGTAGACATATCTCGACCATTCATGTTTCTTAACATCCTCTAGAATTAACATACGCAACTCAAGGGTACTGCCGACATAACTCCAACTAATCCCACCTAGTTTACCTTTATAACTTATCAATTTATAACTATATTGATCACAAAAGCATCTTGCATCAAAGCAAACTATCACATAAGAGGATTCACAAACCGTGCTAGCTAAGTAATACAAAACCCCATTGATGCAAATCCCATCAGACAAAGAACGATCGTATGGAGGACAGTGTATATCACTCCTCCACCTCAGTTTTCCAGTCCCTAATGTCAGAACTTTGTGATGAACCCTTTCATCAGAAAACGGATAAGCCTCGGACAATACCTTGAATTGCTTGCCAATACGATCAAACCCTAAAAAGCTTGTTGAATTCCTGAAGCTATACAGTTTAGGTAAGATCGCATACTGTCCCGTGGAAGGGTGACATATCACAGGTACTGAAAGTTTTGAGATCAACATATCAGGGAAATAAATCAAACCAGAAGTATAGCTACAACCATAAGGGATCATGTCTTCAGAGAACAACTTCATTTGAAAATACGCGGCTGCTACAGGAGAAGTGTTCCCATATGGATCTGATGGCTGAGGCGACGAGAAGAAGCTCCACTCACCGTCTCGTACGACCGCTAATAAGAGACGTGGACGAGCCGATAACAACTCCGTGACATATGGACGGCGAAACATGGACCCCCATAGGTTAGACACGCAGCTAAACTTCCCGATGGACTTTACAGGCAATCTAGAAAGTTTCTCAAGCATGAGATCAGTTGGGATGGACACAGCTAAACCTCTACACTTGATTGTTGTAATTGCCTCATCGGATACATATATCGAAGGTACAGTTCATGGATCAGTTGGGGGAGGGTTCTCCTAGGGCATTTATTCCAAACCAAATATGGTTACACATTTCGATTTCGGTTTAAAGGCATAAACCAATCGGCAGTTTTTGTTTTTGGTTGGTTCTCGGGGTTTAGTTGGCTTTCTTTCTTGGCCTTTTGGGGTTAAGAAACAGAGTCAATAATATAAAAGTGAAGTTGTGATTTTTATTTTTGATAAAGCGAAAAATAATTCTTTGGCTAAAGAAAATGTAAATAAAAATGTTTAATATATATATATTAGTCACAAAGTCTAACTAAGCTGTTAAGCCAATAAGATAATCTAATCCTACATCTGTTTACTTTAAAGTTCAACAGAGATGGAGCAACTAGATATGTTCTATGAAATCGTTGTAATTTAAAGTTCATTAAGCTTTTGTAATGAAGTTATAGCAATTGTCAAGTGATCGTAGAGATCGCCATGTGACAGAGCATCCATCTCAACATATGACATTGCTAAAGAATGTCGTCTCCGTACAGACTGTATTTTAAATCACGTAAAGATAACTCTGGAGGATTGGGGAAAGCTAATTAATAACAACTTTCTCAGTATATATTTTTCCTGAAAAAATAAAACCTCTTACCAAATCCATTATGCAGCCAAGAACCTCTTAACCAAATCCAAATCTAATTAATAAGTTGTGGTTATAGGCTTTTTTTCTGATGATATCTAGGCCTCGGTTTACTGAGCTTAACCTAAGTTCCTTTGCATCGTTAACATTAAGATCCTCTACATAGTCTTCAATAGCAAAAACTATACTACCCTCCTCTAAGCCTTGAATTTCAACACTTTGGTGGGTGTTCCTTTCGAGATTGAAGTAGTAAATAAAAAAAAAGGTCTACATGTATTCGTCTTTGAAAAAACAATTTCACCTGTAGCAGTCACTCCAACGATTACACCATAGTGGCCTTTATTAAAGAATTCAATCTCTCGCAAAATATAGATTTTTCTCATGAACATCCTCTAGAACCCACATAAGCCACTCAAGGTCAAACTTTGTACCAGCTTCACCAGAAAGCATACGACGAATCCGCCAATAAATCATACCTAATTTACCCTTATAGTTTATCAAATTCAGGTTAATAATATTATGTACTTGATCGGGAACAAAGTTTGCATCAATAAATTTGAATTTCTCAGTCCTAACATCAAAGCAAACAATCACATCGTCACGATTTTCAAGTTGGAGAGCGTAGTAATACAAAACCCCATTGATGCAAATCCCTTCAGAAGAAGGATGATGGGTAAAGGGACAATGGATCTTCCTCCATCCCATTTTTTCAGTTCCTTGTACTGTCAGAATTACATGAACATCAGGACAAGATAGATAAGCAATGAACGCCAACGCCTTGAATTGCTTATCGATCGGATCATACCCTAAATAACTGAAAATCTTTCTGTTCCTCGTCAAGACAGGGAAGATGGCATACTGTCTCGTGATAACAAAGGTTACTGATTGGTTTATCTGATGGGGAGAGACAGAGTACGAAACTTAGCTTAGGGCAACCTAGGTTTAGGTTATTCAGTTCGATTTCGGTTTAAAGGCATAAACCGATCAGTAACCTTCTGTTATTCTCGGTTCGTTACGAGTTCAGACCGGTAAAACTCAACTTACTCGGTTCGCTTTCGCAAATCAAATTCAGTTTCACGAAACTGTGGCGTACGTTCTTTTATTTTCTAGGTAGTAGGTACACTTGATGCGGTAGTTGTCAATTTGTATGTATCACTTCTATGATACTAAAACTTACTACTTCCAGTGGAATTAGCATCGAGCATAGAATTGTGAAGAAGACATTGGTGGTCCTGCTATAAACGTCATGCTTATGGTTTTAGTCGTTCATTGTAGAAAACAGAGTAGATAGGAATAAGTTGTTATTATTGATTATTGATTATGCTACCTCTTAAAGATATTGAATCGCTTGGAATCTTATAACCAAGTGTTACTGTTAAAACAGTAGATATTTGTGGGTATTACGTTTTTTTTTACTCTGTTTTCTGTTTGTTTCATTCATCTTTAGGTCTCATTGTATTAAGTTCGAAAACAAGTTCTTCCATTCATCTTGATATCCGAGAGTTCAAGAGTCCAATAGTTGGAGAAATATTGGCCAGTGACGCTTTTTTCCCATTTGGTATCCAAAACTATTATTTCTCTCCAAAAAAATGAATCAGTTTTTTTAAAGTGCAATAATCGAATTTAATGGAATCAGATTTGGAAGATGCGATTGCAGAACCAATGGAATCAAGACGCCATTGATTGCTGCAACAAGTATGGAGGCTCGTCCTTGCTCTTCACTAATGTCAGACATTTCCACCAACATTAGATTTAAATGATGTTAAAAGGCTTTGGAGCATAAAAAAGATTCACTAGTACATCCTAAAGCAAGTATTCACTAGTGGAAACCTCCTTTGAAAAGCTTTTTGATTCGACAATGATTCAACTTATTGTATCTAATCTTGATGTGTTCAAATGAAAATGAGAAGACCTGTAAACCAATTTTAATTTGTCACACTCACAGACTATAAATATTACGTAAACAACTATAGGCATGGCTCTGACTTGAATAAAAACTTAATTTCTTAAGGTTTTCTTTGGTAAATTGATTTTTACATAGAAAAAAAAAAAACATTTTGTAGCAAATAGAGAGATTTTTAGCTGACTTGAATAGCAATGGAAGCAATCAAGTTTGGAACATGTATATATTTCAACAGGAAGCATCGATCAAATTTGTAAATGCTCGCAAAGGATCATAAGCTCCTAAGATCAAAAATGCTTGACTTGAGAATGTTAACACTAAGGTCTTCTATATGGTCTACAAAGACACTAACTGTACGATAATCAGCCCCAACACCTTGAAAGTTGAGACGTTGGAGAGTGTTCATCTCGGGGCTGAAGTAAACATAAGACTTAGGTGTCCAGGTATACAACAAAACAATTATTATTATTATTTTTATTTTTTTGAATAAAATGTAAAATTTATTCGAAAAAAAAGTTTAGTTTTTAAGCTTTGGTTAAAAAGTAAAGCTATCTAATGGAGATTAAATAACAGAGGGATATCTTGTAGTTAGCCATGCTGCCATTGCTGCTTCGTATTTTCCTTTGCTGCGAGTGTTGATGGAGAGTAATTTATCTCTTACGGTCCGGTCTAGTTGGTTGATCAGAAGAGGAGCAGGGGTTGGTGTTTCACTGTGTCTTCTCCTGTTCCGTTCCCTCCAGAGAGTATGGATGGTTGCTTGAAAGACATAACGCACTAGGTACAGGGTAGTAGAGTTCATTTCCGCATCAGAGATGAGAACCAGATTGTCCGCCCAAATAGTTGAGAAATTACTTGTAAGGAGCTTGAGTGTTAGGTCTGTCCAGATTTCTGCTGAGTAAGGGCATGAGAAAAATAGATGATCCCTGGATTCGAGATAATTTGAACAGAGAACGCAGGATGTGTTTGTGGCACCATCCCAGCTCTGCATTCGGTCACCTGTTGAGAGTTTATTAAGAACCGTTAGCCAAGTGATAAAAGAGTACTTTGGAGTTGATTGAGTAAACCAAACTCCTTTACTCCAATCCTTGTAGCCCCGAGATTCCCGAAAACTCTCCCACGTCTCTTTTGTTCTGAAGTTAGATGTGTAACGTCCTCCTTTCCCTTTCCACAGAACCGTATCCTCAACTTCTACCATCCCGAGTATACGAACCTCATCCAGAGCAGTCTCTATGTGGTTGAGGTAATCTACTCTGTGTCTTCTTCTCCTATGAGCTAGAGCCTCTTTGACCGTGGCATGTAAAGATATTCCCATATCTATGCATCCATGTTGCCCTGCTACATCCAACAGACAACCCAGATTCGACCTATTATCATGCCAAAACGATGTATTACTACCATTGTGGACCTCATACTTGATATAGTTCGATGCAAGAGATCGGAACTTCAACACTTTTTTCCACATCCAAGAACCTGCAGTAGTGTTTTCATTTATAGACCAGAAAGAGCCTTTAAGAAGCAGATAGGATCGTAACCACTGTGTCCATAATGAATTTGTTGACAAGAGACGCCAGATCAGTTTTAAACAGCTAACCGTGTTTTCTTCCTTTAGTGACCTTAAACCTAGTCCACCTTCTTCCCTAGGTAAACAGACGTCTTTCTAGGCCACCTTTGCCTTCTTTGTACTGAGAGTGGGTCCTGACCAAAGGAAAGCTGAGCAAAGGCCATCGATTTCCTTAATACAAGCATTGGGAAGTCGATAAGCAGACATCCAAAAGTTGACCAAGCTGTGTAGAACAGAGCTTATCAACTGCAAACGCCCTGCAAAAGAGAGGTGGCGAGTAGTCACACTAAGAACGGAAAGATGTTTGCAGAATCCATTATCCGGAAAAGGGAAGATACATTCCGACCAGTTCTGTGTCTCAACATCCTCTAGAACCCACATACGTAACTCAAGGGTACGCCATCTACAAACATTACCATGGGTACCCCGTCGTCCATCGTTGTCATACTTCAACGTTATACCACCTAATTTACCCTTATAGTTTACCAACTGATTAAAGCATTCTGCTTTAATAAACTTAAATTTCTCAGACTTAACATCAAAGCAAACTATTACATTAGAACTTTATCAGTTGGTTTACCTAAATAATACAAAACCCCATTGATGCAAATGCCCTTACCAAAGGCTGATGGGTAAAAGGACATTGGATCACCCTCCACCTCATTATTCCAGCTCCTAATGTCAGAATATGATGAACCGTTTCATAATTAACTATACCGTTCATGAGTAATACCTTGTATTGCTTGTCAACTGGATCAAACCCAGAAAAGCTTCTCGACTGGTTGTTCTTTCTCAGTTTAGGTAAGATCACATACTGTCCCGTGAGTGGGTTACATATCACAGGCATTGAATCCCCATCCTTACTTTTTGTTGAGATCCACACATCTGAAATATAGAGCAAACCAGAGGCATAGCTACAAATACGATTACATCTGCTTCTATGGAACTTGGTATGAAAATCGACGGATACTACAATAGACTTCTCATATGTATTCTGATGAGGGTGAGGCGACGAGTAGAAGAGCCATTCACCGTTATATTTTTCGAGGGCAAATAAGATACGTGGACGAGTCGAGGACCTGGTCAGGAACAGCTCGGTGAAATCTTGATGGCCAAGTATGGACGCCCATCGCGCCGAAACGCAACGACACCTCCCGACTGACTTTGAAGGCAATCTCGAGAAGATCTCGTGAAAGAGATCGATTGGGATTGAATCTAAAGTTTTTTCACTACTCATGATCGTTGTATTTGTTGATCGTACGAGTTGACTCAATATATAGAGTTCGTGGACTAGCTAGGGCATTAATTCCGAACAAAATCAAGGATCAATTTGGTTTATTCAGTGTGATTTTGGTTTAACCGATCAGCATCCTTTGATTTTATTATGTTCTCGGTTTCGTTTGGGTTCAAACTGAACCTAACCATATCTAAACCAAAGTTTGATTGGTTATTCAGTTATTTAAAGGCCTAAAATTGAATCGAACCGTATCCAAACACAAGTTTGGTTTGTTATTCAGTAATATGATATAACCATATATAACCATTTGGTATAGGTTGGTTATCAGTAATATCCGAATGGTTATATCATATTACTATAACAGTTAACTAAATTTCCAGACCTACGGAAAACGCTAAATTTGGCCAAATAATCATATATATGAAAGTAGGTAAACTCTCTCCCTCAGCTTGACACGTCAGCACGCAAGAGAATGACACGTGTAACTCTTAAAATTGGTTCACCTTCCATAGGTTACGTCTATTGGTCTTCTTCCGCAATTAGGGGTTCTAAACTGCTAGGTAGTCAACCTAACGTCGATTTGTACAAAAAATCCCTTCCACTTTTTAACAATCACCATAAATTGAAAATGCCTTCGTCAGTGAGATTCTTAAGATCTCTCACTTCGTGTAAATAGCATTCTCCCCTTTAAAATCCCAAACATCCTCACAACAAAAATTGCATTGCTTCTCACCAAGACGAAGAAGAAAGTATGCCGGAAAATAAAAGACTTGCTGAGAGAGTGCCGAGACGGCCCGCTGTTAAAGAGTAATCTCGCTGATCAGTGATGGAGAATAACTGATCAAGACGCTTAACAAGTATTTGTCAAGACGCTTAACAAGTACGTGTAATTCTTGAGGTTCGACCATTGTTTCCTATTCTTTAGGAGCTACAGAATTGCTATAATTGCCTGCTATGTCTTGAGGTTTTGCATCTATAGTTCTACTCTTTAGTATATGGTGGTTGAGTCTATTCTTTATCTCCATTTTTGTAACAACATATCATTAAAAATAAAAAGAAAAATTATGATGCATTTTGTTATATTCATTCGAACATTACAATATCAACTAAAAATTTGTGTTCAATCTTAAGTTTATTTCGTTTAAATCATCTCCATTTTGACTCTGATGTGTAGTTTCTTAAAACTCCTTTCGATTAGATTGCTAAGATTCATTTGTTTGAGACTACTCACAATTTGAAATCATTTGACTCGCTTCTACGTTACATGTTTCTTTAAACATCTAATAAGATCTATCTAAGCTCCATCATGCTATTGATGACATTTCCAAAACTTACAATATATAAAATACACTCTCCACTTCAATGTCATTATCGATGGATTAAACTATGTTGGTCATTTACTCATTTTAGTGAATTACTAATACAACTTAAGGAGCAGAAATAAACCTAAAAATAAAAAGAGTTAAAAATAAAAATTGTTGGAAAAATGATCATCACTATGCAAAACGAACAAAAGGTACACGAAATGTAGAAGACATCAATGTTCATTGTAATATGAAAACAAAAACTGATGTTTATGTAAATTTTAACTTTCAACATTAGCGCATGAAAACAAAGATTAGAAGAAAATATCTGCATACAGTTTTTAACAAAAAGTAAAAAGTATGAAATTTATAAAACTTAAAGTAGTACAATATAGATGGGAGAAAAGAGCCATTAAGATCTATTCCAATTCTCCGACACTTTTAGTTTGATGAGTCGGGAAAAATGTTAATAAATTAAAACCGATCCAAAAATTTGAGTTGAGCGAGCCTTTATAAGTTATAATTTGTTAAATCATATTTTTATCTCTTTCTCTCTTTCTCTCTTTTTTCTTCAGTTTTTGACTCGGCAATAGATTTCAACTCTCACTTTATAACGAGCTTAACTGTGGATCATACAACAGATGTCAGGATTACAGATAGAAAAAAAATGATATATGTTACCAAAATATTACAGTCTAGTACCTTTCATCAAGAACACTTGTTCCAATATAACAATCTTTGACAAAGACTCTGAATTTAGATATGGAAATGGTCGTCAAGTTCAAAGTCGGCGCTAACCTAAATCCCAAGAAACATAGGTTTTAACTGTCTATTAGACCATCTCCATTGTATTTCTCTATTTTTTTCTCTAAAATAGAGTAACTCAAAAATAGAGCACTATTTTCCTCCAATGTATTACTCTATTTTCACCTCTATAATAGAGATAGTATAAAAAAATAGAGGTGAGAATAGAGTTGCTCTATATATAGAGCAATCCTATTATTTTCTCTATTTTAGAGTAAAATATAAAGTAGGGTTGGAGCAAATGTTGCTCTATAATAGAGATTTGACTCTAAAATAGAGTGGGGTTGGAGATGTCCTAAGATGTATATCAATTCTTTTTTTTTTTTTTAGCAATGATCGGAAATTATTTGAAACCGTCTATTGATTTTCCCAGATGAATTGACTTATCTTATTGGTACGTACTTATTTTATAGATCACAGAATGGTTTCTTTTTGTTTTTTTAACAACATCATCAACTCATAATTGAGGAGTATCTGCTTGGTTTAGCAGCAAGAGTACATTGTTATCCGAGAATTCTATGGAGATGCTTCAGCCGTGGCTTTGACTCAATTAATAAAATTTCATAGATAAGTTGATGTTTACTCTGAGAGCATACAACTTGGATAGAACTTATAAAGGAAAGCAATTAGGATTCGGCACATGTAAATTTCTTAATGCTCTCAAATGTACGACGATCTAGTTGCGGCTGTACAACGGTCCTCAGTCCTCACTTTCGTGTTTACGCTTGCTTATATAGATGCTGCAGCATATATATGTTGCCTTCATAATATTAAACTTAATATCCTCAGCATGGTCTACAAAGGTGTAAACTCTCTATAATGATTCAACACTTCATTCATCTTCATTCATCTCAACTTTGTTTTCTCTATGTTTCATTCATCTTTGGATATCAGTTCTTACGCTAAAAATCAAATCTATTTGTAGCATTAGTCATTCAGACGTCTCAACTGTTCTGTTTACATAATTTAATAATGGTATTTATAGAGAGATCTAGAAGATCACAAGATTAATAACAATATATTCTATATTTATTATTCTAGATATTGCAATCATTATAGTTTAGGAAACTCTTGTACTATATAATTCTATGTAACCTAAGGGGGTGTATTCAAACCATGATTTTGGAGAATTTGATGGGATTTAGGAAATTTAGAATTTTGATAGATTTTAGGTAAGTTCATATGATTTTCTGTAAAATTCTTTCAAATCCCACCTAAAACCATGGGATTTGGATTTCTGTATTTTTAACTAAACAAATCCTCTAGAATCCTCCAAAATCCTAAAAATTATTAAAATCCTAATCCACAAAACTGTTTTGAATAACAGTGGATTTTAAAGTAGATTTTTAAATCATCAGTTCAATAACAAGAGATTTTAATGGATTTTAAAGTAGACTTTTAAATCATCAATTCAATAACGGTAGATTTTAATAGACTTTTTAAAATCCATGATTGAATAACATAGAATTTGTAAATTTCACACAAATCACTTAAAATGTCAAGTTGAATACACCCTCCTAAAGATTATAATCATGAGAATCAATATAATATTTCCTAAACACTAATGTGTTCATCTCTCATCAATCTATAACATGGTATCAGAGCAGGTTATGCTTGAGTTTAGATCTAACAATCAAACTCTTTAACCCATACCTTCCCTAAGCTATTGCGCTTCTCCATCTGTTTATCTTTCTTTTTATTTTTTTTTCTATCACTACTTTCTACTGGACAAGCTTAAATCATCTCATAATATCACCAACATGAGATCTTCCATCTTCATCACTGGAGAAGCTGATGGTGACATGATCTCCCCGAGATTCGACCAAGTCACAGCCAAGCTGCCTTCCAATGAAGAAAAGCTCTATTGCCGCTGCTCCAACACGAACCAGCTCCGCTGCCTCTCGACTCGAGACTCCTCCATATGTGTGCCTTTTTGCATATTTCTGCATGCCATCTTAGTCGATCTGGTCAAGTCACCATTACTTCTTTAAGCTATATGCTTCTCAACGACTTATGTCGTTCCTGATCCAAAGTTGATCATAAGTTTCTAAGTCGTTCACGACTTCTCTAAGCTATTTGCTTCCTCGTACCTTCTCCAAGGCCTTTTACGGTATATTCGTCTAATATTCAAGCGTCATGCTTCTTCAGTCGTATCAATCTCAAGCCTTCACTCCATGACACCTTGAGCTTGAGGGGGCGTATAGAGAGATCTAGAAGATCACAAGATTAATAACAATATATTCTATATTTATTATTCTAGATATTGCAATCATTATAGTTTAGAAAACTCTTGTACTATATAATTCTATGTAACCTAAAGATTATAATCATGAGAGTCAATATAATATTTCCTAAACACTAATGTGTTCATCTCTCATCAATCTATAACAGTATTGTTTTTCTTTTTTTTTTGTTCAGAAAATGTTAGTCGTGAAGCACACAAATTCCTTGTGGTGTAGTGATATCCTCGAGACTTACCGTCTTGCTGTAAAAGCAGATACCATTAGAGCTTTTGCTAGTATTGCAGCCTTCGATGAAAACGATGACATAAAAAAAATTGAAGTTTTGATATTAATCACAACATCTAACTTGGGTTATCACCCATAAAGATAAATCAATCCACCATCAATTTTATAACTAATAACTTTATTTAAGAAAGGGGTATCCGAGAGTTCGGGAGGGCAGCTGATAGAGAAACAAGAATGTTCTATGAAATTGTTGTAGCTCAAGTCTCAAGGCGGAAAAAGAACGATCAAAGGAAGCTATCACTCTTAAAAGTTGGAGGTGGCTATTTAGCTAAAAACACAGATGTAATACAAAAAAAAAAAAAAAAAAGCTTCAACAATACTATAGATGTTTTAAAAGAACGTTTGATTTGCTCCCAAACAAACCTGTAACACAATTACCATAACAAAATGCTAACCAGAAAAAAGAAAAAAAAAATCAGAGTAATAAAGTTCAAAATACTATATATGCCAGCAGAATAATAAAGCTCACACGAAACCTGTAGAGAAATGTCAGCGGCAAGATAGAGAGAATTATATAATTGTGACAATTTCAGCCAAGGCTCTGACTTGGATAAAAACTTGGTTTCTTAAAAATTTCTTATAATTGATGTTTACATCATCTAAACGACACAAAGCATCAAATTTGTTAATGCTCTTAAACGATTCTTAGATGCTTGACTTGAGTTGCTTTACATCGTTAACACTAACATCCTCTATATGGTCTACAAAGGCGTGAACCTTACCACAATTAGCTGCACGGCCTTGAAAATTAAAATATTGGAATGTGTTCCTCACGGGACTAAAGTAGATAACATAAGACTTAGAAAACGTCTCCCACAAAACAATTTCACCTGTAGGCGTCACCCCAACAACGGAAAAATGATTGCAGAATCGATCATCCGGAAAAGGGAATACACATATTGACCATTCTTGTTTTTCGATATCTTCTAGAACACACATACATAACTCACGGGTACGCCATTTATAATAATTATTATCATATTCATACTTCATTATAATCCCACCTAATTTACCTTTATAGTTTATCAACTGATCAAAGGATGGTGCTCTAGTATACTTAAATTTCTCAGACCTAACATCAAAGCAAACAATAACATCAGAACTTTCACCAATTGGACGAGCTAAGCAATAATACAAAACCCCATTGATTGTCACGGGTAACTCACGAGTACGCCATCCACTATAATTGTCACGGGTACCCCATCGACTACCAGTTTCATACTCCAATTTAGTCCCACCTAATTTACCCTTATAGTTTATCAACTGATCAAAGTATTCTGATTTAATAAACTTAAATTTCTCAGACCTAACATCAAAGCAAACTATCACAGTAGAACTATTATCAGTTGGCTCAGCTAAATAATACAAAACCCCATTGATGCAAATCCCCTTAGCGAAAGGCTGATGAGTAAAAGGACATTGGATCTCCCTCCACCTCATTATTCCAGTTCCTAATGTCAGAATATGGTAAGCCGTTTTATTATTAACCATACCGTTCATGAGTAATACCTTGTATTGCTTGTCAACTGGATCAAACCCAAAAAAGCTACTCGCCTGGCTGTTTGCTCTGAGTTTAGGTAAGATCACATACTGTCCCGTGAGTGGGTTACATATCACAGGCTCATCCTTATTTTTTGAGACCCGCACATCTGAAATATAGACCAAACCAGACGCATAGCTACAACGACAATAAATTCCGCCTATATGGCACTTGGTATGAAAATCGACGGATACTACAATAGACTTCTCATATGTATTCGGAGGGTGAGGTGACGAGTAGAAGAGCCATTCACCGTTGTATTGTTCGTGGGCGAATAAGATACGTGGACGAGTCGAGGACCTGGTCAGGAACAGCCTCGTGAAATCTTGATGGCCAAGTATGGACGCCCATTGCTTTGAAACGCAACGACACCTCCCGACTGACTTTGAAGGCAATCTCGAGAAGATCTCGTGAAAGAGATCGATTGGTATGGCATCTAAAGTTTTTTCACTATTCATGATCGTTGTATTTGTTGGTCGTATGAGGAGACTACGATATATTGAGTTCGTGGACGAGCTAGGGCATTTGTTCCGAAACAAAGAAAGATTTGGTTTATTCACTTTGATTTCAGTTTAAAGGCTCAATTTGATTAAGTTAAATAGATGGGTCATGGCCTCATATGCGTAGGTGTTGTGTTTTTGATTAAAGAAACAAACAAGAAGACTTGCTCTCACACTACAAGAAAACATAGCCGTTTCCGACGGTAAAATCAGTCGAAAATCAGTCGGAAAGAGGCATTTCCGACCATTAACCGACCACTGTAAATCGGTTGAAAATCGCTGGTCGGAAATTTATTTAGTTAGAAATCAATCAGAAATTTCCGACCGAATCGTTGGTTGGAATTCTGTTGGATAAAATCGGTCGGATTTCGGTTAGAAAAATACCGACTAATTACCGACGGCGTAAATCGGTCGAGACTATATTACTGACTGTTAACCAACCGTTTTAATTTCCAACCGATATTCCGACCAATTATTTTCCGACCAAAATATTATCAAATTAATGTAAAATACCGAAAATAAAAATTAATAAAAAAAATAAAAAATGCTAAATTAACTAAAAATATATAAATAGAAGTTATTGTCAATTAAACCACATTAATAGATTCTTATATTAACCGTAACTAATACAACCAAAAAACCAGCCAAACTAAAACATTTTAATTTTGAGTTTCATCATCATCATTTTCTTCTTCAGCTGGACGACAGTCTGGAAATTTGTTGAGAAGCTTCTCAGTAACATCCTTCAAGTACTGGATTGTCTTGGTATCTTCCTCTTTCTCCTTAACTAACTCAGAAATCTTGTTGTATGCTTCTTCTAACTTCTTTTCATGGTCCAAGCTGGGTAAGAAGGGAGCATCTAACTCTTCATGATCTGGGAGAGATCCAAATCCAAATCGGTTACCCTTTTTTTGGGTATTGCCTGAGAATCAACCAAGCATAATGTAAAAAATATGGAAACATCATGTTAAAAATCAAATAGTTAAGAAGTGTCAAGTTGATTTGGTATGGTAAAAAGCATGTTAAGAGAAAAAAATGAATCCCCGCACCTTGCGAACCAAATCGTTTATCTCAGGACAAGAGAGAGGCTGAACCAATCCATCTTCAAGTGGCTCTTTAGATTGGAGGTCGTTCACCTGTTCTTTTAAAGTCTCCACAATCTGCTTAGCCTTCTTGTAGACAATCTTGCCAGTTTTCTTACTTTTATAAACATCCTCAATGAAAGCCAGCATATTAGGCTCGACTCCACCATTTTCAACAGTCTTATATACATGGAAAAAGAACATGATTAATATGCATTTGAATGATAATTCTTAAGAAATGTAAAGAAATTCAAAATTACCATTTCATCTTTACGCCTATAGAATGATTTAGCTCCATTGAAGTGCACTAGAATTCCTTCACCATCTGGGTTGCTTTTCCTTTTTTGTGAGTTTGTTGCTGCCAATTCTGCAACTTTCTCATCACACCAAAGATTAATGTACTCCTTCCATAAATCATCTGTCATATGTATAGATTTCTCTTTATTGCATTTCCATTTTTGTTTCCACTCAGCTAAGTTCTTAGAGAAGGTATAGGCAGCTTGTTTCTCAAACTCTTTCTCAACTATTTTTGTTATGCTGGGATCCCAGTTAAACTCTTGCTGAACAAAAAAAAAACACATGAAGTAAATAACAAGAGAAAAACATGATGTGAATCAAACATATATTATAGAAGGAATCTTACCGCAAAAGCTTGAAACCACCGTTTTTTAGTCTCAGGGGGAAGAGAACGATATGTCAAGCAAGCAGGTTTGACATCTGTTTTTTGCATTCTCAAGATAGACTTTGTAATTACACCATATGGATCACGCTTAAACCTACACAAAACCAGTTAATAACATCAATAACTAACCTAATCTAAACCAAGAAATCTTACATATAGGTTTAACTTATAATTTACCAAATAGCTCCTCGCTCCACTTTGGGATGAAGATACTTGAGAGTTTCACGTCCTGGAGCAATGAGAAGGTCCTCCACCGTAACTGGTGGAACAGAACCATTTGCATCGGTTGGTGGAACAGAACCGTTTGCATCGGCTGGTGGAGAGACATTGGTTTCAAAGTCTGGAATACTACCTGTCTGGTCTTCACTTATGATAGGCCCATAAAAAGTTTCATACTCTGGTGTTGAATACTAATTTGATAATTAATTCAATAAATACAACTTTCCTTAAACTTGAAAAAAAAATTATTCCTAATCAAATAATAATACTTTTGCGAGTTAAAGTCATTAAATCTGTTACGGGTCAGACCTCACATGGTGGATTAACACATATTATTATGTTTTCACCATTAAACAAAACTAGAAGAATTGAATTAGTAAAATGTTCACATATCCTAATCATGTAAACTCAAACGGGACATATGGGTGCATACTATATACTCCCATGGGTTTTGTAGGATAATGTTTTGCGGGTTAAAGTCATTAAATCTGTTCCAGAACGGACCTGACATTACGGGGTTGAACTAATGCTAAAAATATTAATTTATTTCATATATTATAGATGTTTTAATTAATCATCCTATAAAACCCATGAAAGTATATACATGTCCGCAACCGTTTCAGTACATACCTTTTATTAATTTTTTAATGGTATAAATCTTTTAACTTATAAAATATATAAAGAAAAACATAACTAATACTAATGATAATTATTTCAAAAATAAATGTACATATATTTACTAAAATATTTAAATGTTTTAGAAACAGTATAAAAACAAAAATAGTCCCGCGGTATACCGCGGGTTCAAACCTAGTGAAAATGTAAAACCCTAAATAAATCCCAAATTAAAAACCAATTTCCTTTTCACCTTACACAGGTAACGTGAAGTCGTGAACCACAGAAGTCAATCACTCAATCCCTAATTATATTTCTGAATCTTCATCCTCAATTGATTCTTTTCTTCATTCACAACTGAAAGATACAAGCTAACTCCAACTGTACGCCATATATTACGGTTTATTCCAATTCTCCAACACTTCTAGTTTAGTGGGGAAAAATGTCACTAAAACCAATCCCTAAAATTTGAGTTGAGTTGAGGGAGCCTTTTTCGTAATTATAATTGGGAAAATTACATTTTAAACTTTTGAAATATCACTAAATAGCAATTTAAACCTTTAGAGAATTTCACTAACACTATAAACATCTAAAATGATTTTATTAACACTTAAAACCTTTAAAATGATTTTACTAACACTTTAAACCTTAAAACTAACTTTCATGTTTATACTTCCATAAAAAATGATGGAACAATAATATCCGTCAACGCAAAATAATTAAATTATGTTAATTAAATTTAAATTTTAATTAGTTTTATTTATATAAAAATGTGATTTTCCAATTATAATTTGTTAAATCAAAAATTTCTCTCTCTCTTTCTTCAATGTTTTTTCTCGGCAAAAGAATCCAACTCTGAATTTGCTACGGCGAGCTTAACCGTGGATGCAAAAGAATTCAGGACAGATAGAAAATTTTGATTTTTATTACCAGAGATAGAAAGCTTTACCTCTAAAATGTTACAATTCACCTCATCAAGTAACTCATGTTCCAATATAACAATCTACCTCAATGTTAATGACTCTAAATGAAAATTAACAGAATCTTAATAAAAACACAACCTCATAAGAATTTCTTTGATTTTTTAAAGAGAATACAAAGTACCACTTGTATCAAACAGAGAGCTTTTTTAAAGAATGATATGATATTGAAAAAATTACAAGTAAAAAAACATAAACGCATAAAGGCATATATAAACTCTCTTTTTATCTCTTCTCCTCATCTTCTACTCTTTATCACTTCAATGATCTCTGCCTCTCCTCATGCGATCTCTCTACCTCTAATCTCTCTGCGGCTTCTTCTCTCACATGATGATATTTTCTAGATGACTTTAATCATCCTCTAAAAGAGACAGAGCATCAAAATTGTTATTACTCTCAAACGTACGACGATCTTGTCCCCGCTGAGCAACGGTCCTCAATTGAAGATCTTCTCTAAATGATGTTGATGTGCTCCTTGGTCTATGCTTCTGTTCTGTTGGGTTTATAGATGTTGCCTTCATAATATTAAACTGAAGATCCTCCACATGGTCTACAAAAGCGCAAACTGTATGAGAGTGAAACCATCTATAGTCTTCTCCAACACCATGGATTTCAACTCTTAGATGAGTGTTCCTTTCGGGATCGAAGTAGAAAACATAAAACGGTTGACATGCCGTTGTCGTGGCCAAAACAATTTCACCTAAAGCAGTCATCCCAACAACGGAAACATAACTGCCACCCTTGACGACTATATTATCATCCCTCAAAGTGTAGGCATATGTCGACCATTGCTGTTTCTCCACATCCTCTAGAACCGTCAAAAATAACCGAAGGCAAAATCGACCATCATCATTCAAATTGATCACACCTAGTTTACCCTTACAGTTTACCAATCTAGTAGAGGCTTGATAAGGGAGGTTTGGGTGTAGATTTAGAAATTTGAATTCCTCAGACCTAACATCAAAACAACCTATAACATATATCCTATCATCATTATCGTAAGCTAGGTAATACAAAACCCCACTAATGCATATCTCTTCACCCCGTAAATGATGGCTGATCAAGGGAGTTTGGATCTTCCTCCATCTCATGTTTTCAGTTCCCAATGTCAGAATATAATGAACCTTTTCACCATTAACAAAATTATTAAAAGACAATACCTTGAACTGCTTGCCAATATGATCAAACCCTAAAATCTCATGATAGGTTCTGGACGTTAATATCTTCAGTTTAGGTAAGATCGCAAACTGCCTCGTGGTAGGGTTACATATCACACGCTCTGTGTCCTTATCCTTACTTGACATCTGCATACCAGTGAAATAGAGCAGACCAGAGACATACTTACAATCGTAGCATGTGTCTCTACCGAACTTCATTTGATAATCGGCGTATACAACAGATGAAGACTTCTCATATGGATTCTGAGGCTGAGACGACGAGAATAAAAAATGCTCACCGTCTTGGTAGATCCTGATTAAGAGACGTGGACGACGAGCCGAGGATCTGGTAAAGAACAACTCGGTGAAATATGGCTTGCGAAGCATGGACTCCCATAGCTTTGACACGCAGCGAAACCTATCGGTTGATTTTGCAGGCAATCTCGAGAGTATGTCAAGAATGAGATCAATAGGGAGGGGATCTGAGTTTTCTCCTTTGTTCATTGTTTGTTGTATTTGCTAACCAGACGGGGAAAACAGAATTGACAAAAACTCTCAGAATTTATATATGGAAATAGTCGGCAATATCAAGGTCGGGGCTAGCTAACCTAAAGCCCAAGAAACATGGGCTTTAACTTTCTAAAGATGTATGTATATCAATTTTTAGTATTGTTCGAAAATTATTTGAAAGGTTTATTATATTTATCTTATTGGTACGTATCTATTTGATTGATTATAGAATGGTTTCTTGTTGTTTCTTTCACGCCAAGCAACACCATCAATTCTTCAATGAGGAGTATGGGCTTGGTATAGCAGCAATAATTACGTTGTTATGATCATTGATGGTGGAAAATTCTACATCTCTGTCTAATTAGAGACCTAAACCATTAAAAATGTCAAACTTGTGCTTTGTCAATTATATGTATTCAACTTTAGAGCAGTCAATGATAATAAATACTGTATGTATGACTTAGTATTTGTTTGACATTGGATATGCTTTATTTAAGACAATATATTACACACGACTTTTGTTACATGACGCCAACTAAGAAAATTCTCAAAAGTGGAAGCAAAGGATAAATTTAGCTTTGATCCATACAGCAGGAATAAGTATGGATCAAAGCTAAGAAGCAGAGTAGATAAGAATAGGTTGTTACAGCAACCTTTGTTGGTCATTGTTGATTCTTGCATAGTTGCTTCATGCTTGGGATCTCTCTCTCAATTAAGTTAGAGTAGTCTATGAATCTGCATTTTCTCAAGATAGTGGCATTTACGTTTTTTGTTTGCTCTGTTTGCTATTTTTTTTTTTTTTCATTAATCTTTGTTCTTTAGACTAATTAAACTCTTATGACTAAACTTTCAAAAAGACATAAGCTTCAGTGTTGGCAAAAAATCCAACTGAAAATTCAACTCGATGATGCAGATTTGCTTGGTCGTTTGTGTCAAACATCTCAGGTTTTGCCTTTATTCTCTTCTTGTTAATTATTTAGGTATAACTGGATTAAAAACTGGATTCTGGATTTTTGGGAAAAATTGCATGTTGAGAAGATTGAGAATAAGCTAAAGTTTACGTACATTGGCATCGAAAATTTCTAAAACACATAATATTTCCTAAATCAGCAGGGGATCGAAAATTTTCATACCCTGTTCGTAATCTGAGTTTCTCTAACACAATGAAGTATTTACTTGTATTTTTGAGAGACCAAGTTAAGTAAATTTCCTGCAAAGAGAAAGAAGAGTCTCATAGCAAAGAACAAATGATGTGTCACGGACAAAAAAAAGCTCACAGATCTCTAACGTCTATAAGTAATTAAAGAACTTAAACGCATAGAACAAACTGCAAGCCCTATTGCTGTAACCAACCCCCTTGTCTCATTGTCTCCTTCTCTTTCTCTCCTCTTATTATACTCTTTAGCACTCCAATTATATATCTTTCTCTCCGCCTCTCCACATGCCAACTCTCTTCTCTTCGCGGCTTCTTCTCTCATTGTCTCCTTCTCTCTTCTCTTCGCGGCTTCTTCTCTCATGGTCTCTTTCTCGTCCTCTCCAGTTATAATCTTTACCACTCCAATGATCTCTCATCTCTTCGCGGCTTCTTATCTCACTGTCTCTTCCTCTCCACTTATACTCTTTACTACTCCAATGATCTCTCATCTCATCGCGGCTTCTTCTCTCATTGTCTCTTTCTCTTTCTCTCCAGTGATACTCTTTACCACTCCAATGATCTCTCATCTCTTCGCGGCTTCTTCTCTCATTGTCTCTTTCTCTTTCTCTCCACTTATACTCTTTACCACTCCAATGACCTCTCATCTCTTCGTGCCTTCTTCTCTCATTGTCTCTTCCACTCCTCTTATACTCTTTACCACTCCAATGATCTCTCCTTCTCTTCGCCTCTCCACATTCCATCTCTCTACCTCCCATCTCTTCGCGGCTTCTTCTCACATGATGATGATTTCTAGATGACATGTGTCTATGCTTCTGTTCTGGTGGGTTTATAAATGTTGTGCTCCTAAAATTAAACTCAAGATCCTCCACATGGTCTACAAAGGCGCAAACTGCTTGATTCTTAAAACAATCATGGTCTTTTCCAACACCTTTGATTTCAACACTTAGAAGATGGTTCCTTTCGGGATTAAAGTAGAAAACATAAAAAGGTTTATATGCAGTTTCCTTGACCAAAACAATGTTACCTGAAGCAGTCGCCCCAACAACAGAAAGATCGTAGTCAACCTGAACAACTTTATTGTCTGCCCTCAAAGTGTAGGCGTATTTCGACCATTCCTGCTTCTCGACATCCTCTAGAACCCACATAAATAATTGAAGGGGAAATACATCATGGTCATCATACTCCCACTTAACCACAGCTAATTTACCCTTATAATTTATCATTCTAGTACACAAATCATATTCGCCGCCTCTTAGAGTTAGAAACTTGAACTTCTCAGACCTAACATCGAAACAACCTATAAGATGTAATCGATCCTCAGGGTCGTAAGCTATGTAATACAAAATTCCATTGATGAATACGTCGTTGGATCTTCCTCCATTATCATCCTCGTTTAAGGGACATTCAATCTTCCTCCATCTCTCGTTTTCACTTCCTAATGTCAGAATATAGCGGGCCATCTTATTGTCAACCCTATTGTTCATGGACAGTACCTTGAATTGCCCTCCAATTGGGTCAAACCCTATAAGGCCACCCTCGTCTTTGCACGTTTCGAGAGGTCCTAATCTCAATCGAGGCAAGATGGCAAACTGTCTTGTGGTAGGGTTACATATCACACCCGCTCCATCCTTGTCCATATTTGAGATTTGCATACTTGGAAAATAGAGCAAACCAGAGACATATCTACACATGACTACGCTTACGTCTTTAGAGCACTTCATATGAAAATCAGCGGCTACTACAAGAGATGACTTCCCATAATGATTCTGAGGCTGAGGCACCGAGAAGAAGCTCCACTCATGATCTTGGCGGAGCCCAACTAGGAGACGTGGACGAGTCGAGGACCTGGTCAAGAATAACTTGGTGAAATATGGCTTGTGAAGCATTGACCGCCATAGCTTCGACACGCAGCGAAATCTCCCAATTGACTTTGAAGGCAATCTAGAGAGTATTGCAAGAATGAGGTCATTAGGGATGGAATTTGAGGTTTCTTCTCTATTCATGATTTCTGTATTCACTTTTATCGAGTTTAGACGGAGAACTCACAAACTGCAGAAACTCTAAATTTATAATATATGGAAGAATGTAGTCAAGTTAAAGTCGGCGCTAAAACGCTAACCTAAAGCCCAAGAAACCTGGGCTTTAACCATCTAAAAGTATAATAATATTCTCTTAACGTTGGAGTGGACACTATTGTTTCTTTCACCTCAAGCAATATATATAATCAACTCGCTAGTAAGGAATATTATCTGCTAGCTTTAACAACAGGAAGAAAGAAACTAGTACTGTACTACACCTACACCTCGGTCTACTTAATTAAAGACATAGACCACAAAAATTGTTCAAACATGAACTCGCCGAAGAGAAGTATATGATTGGTTTAGCAGAAAGAAGATTAAATCCAAATATCCAACTTATGTCTCAGCTTTTGGTGATCTCTGACTTACACTGCAAGAAACACTTTTGGTGCAGCCTAGAAACCTCTTACCCAAAGCCATTTTGTGTTTCCTGAAACTATGTCTTCACTTTTAATCTGTATTTTTGTACACTGTCGCTGATTAAATAAAATGGAAGAAAGAAGCGTTTCTTATAATCTCATACGCAGAGAATAATGATTCCCTCATGTTACTGGTTCAGCAGAAGCGATGCTAAACCGAGAAAATTCGTTATGGTATTTGCAGAGTAAATAATACTGTAATAAGTTGTTACAGCTAGCAAGCTTTATTGGTCACTCTTGATTCTTGCATGAGATAAGAGTCTATGTATGAATCTGCATTCTTTCAAGATAGTGGCATTTACCTTTTCTGTTTGCTCTGTTTTCTATTTGTTTCATTCATCTTTATTCTTTAGGTCTCAATTTCTTTCCCTAATTTTTTCATAAACTCATATATATGACTAAACTTTCGAAAGACATCATTTAAGCTTCAGTGTTGGCTCATTAGATTTTAATTGATGTTAAAAGGTTCTCAGGCATATAAAACATCTACTGAAGAAAGGATCTCGACGAAATCAAATTCGTATTGAAAAAACTGATTTTGTGTGAGCAAACAAAAAATAACACATAAAAATTGGTATCCTATAACGAGTTCTTATATCTGAGTGTCTCTAATACAATCGCTTAGGCTTGGGCATTTGGGTAGAATCTATTGGGTATTTTTCGATATATGGATTCGGTTCAGTTTGGGTACTATCGGGTTTAGATCGGTTTGGGTTACAAATTTCATAACCCGATTATTATCCGAACCACCTGGTACCCGAAAAAAATCTTTAAAATTAATTAAATTTAGCTAAATATATATTGACTTATATAACAAATTATTTTAGATATTTTGATTATTTTTGATATCTGAGTATAAAACTAATAGAAATATTCAAAATTATTATTATTATTTTGGATAATTGAATTACATTAATACTAAATATTTTAAATATGTTTACATGTTTGGGTTTGATGTGTACTCAAACGTATACTGGGTATTATCCGACTCTAACCCGAATCTATGGATATTGGAAAGAAAATCAAATAGAGTTTTATAGACAGACATGTATCTAACCCAAATCCGGTTTTTCGGGTTAGGTTTTGGATTGGGTAATTCAGGTACAGTTTTTATGCCCAGGCCTACAATCGCTAATTGAAGTATTTATTTACTTGTATTTTTGGGAGTCCAGATTAAGTAAGAGTCTCTTTTCTGATCTCATAGCAGAGAACAAATGGTTAAGAACAAATGATGTGCCACGGACCAATCTCTCTTGTTAAGAACTTCTTCTTTTTATAGGAAAATGATAGATAGACAGTTCTAAAGGCCGTTACTTCTTCTAAATCCATAAGTGTTAAATGTCATTTAAACGAAAATTATAACAGACAGGGTCTTAAAACACAATATCAGAAGAACTTCTTTGATTTTTTTTAGCTGACTTAGGAGCAGTCGTCTTTAAATTGATAATTTCATCATAATCTAAAACAAACAGAGTAAACATATATAATCTCATCATCATGTAGATTTGATTCGTAATTAAAAGAACGTAAAAGCATAGAAAAAACTGCAAGCCCTATTGCTTTAACCTACCCCTTGACTCCCCTTCTCTCATTGTCTCTTTCTCTTCCTCTCCTCTTATACGATCTTTACCACTCCAATGAATCAATGATCTCTCATCTCTTCATGGCTTCATCTCACATGATGATAACGTTGATGTGCTCATGTGTCTATACGCTTCTATTCTGGTGGGGTTTATAGATGCGGTGTTCCTAATATTAAACTGAAGATCCTCTACGTGGTCTACAAAGACGCAAACTGCTTGATACTTACTCCAATCATGGTCTTCTCCAAGACCTTGGAATTCAACACTTAGAAGATGGTTCCTTTCAGGATTAAAGTAGAAAACGTAAAAAGGTTTGAATGCAGTTTCCTTGACCAAAACAATGTCACCTGAAGCAGTTGCCCCAACAACGGTAAGATTGTAGTCAGCCTGAACAACTTTATTGTCAGGCTTCAAAGTGTAGGCGTATTCCGACCATTCCTGCTTCTCGACATCCTCTAGAACCCACAAAAATAATTGAAGGGGATATACATCATGGTCATCATGGTTATCATGGTCATCATGGTTCCACTTAATCACACCTAATTTACCTTTATAATTTATTAATGTAGTACACAAATCATATCTGCCGCCGCTTAGAGTTAGAAACTTAAACTTCTCGGACCTAACATCGAAGCAACCTAAAATATGTAATCGATTCTCAGATTCTCAGGCTCGTAAGCTATGTAATACAGAATACCATTAATGCATACCCCTCCATTCCGATCAACCTCGTTGAAGGGACATTCGATCTTCCTCCATCTCTCGTTTTCACTTCCTAAAGTCAGAATATAGCGGGCCATTTTATTGTCAACCCTATTGTTCATGGACAGTACCTTGAATTGCCCTCCAATTGGGTCAAACCCTATAAGTCCACCCCCGTCTTTGCACGTTACGAGACCGTAATCTTTCACAGGTCCTAATCTCAATTGAGGCAAAATCGCAAACTATATTGTGGTAAGGTTACATATCACACCCCCTCCATCCTTATCCATATTTGAGACATGCATACTTGGTAAATAGAGCAAACCAGAGGCATATCTACACATATGAAAATTAGAGCACTTCATATGAAACTCGGCGGCCACTACAAGAGACGAGGACTTCCCATAATGATTATGAGGCTGAGGCACCGAGCAGAAGCTCCACTCACGGCGTTGGCGCACCCCAATTAAGAGACGTGGACGAGCCGAGGACTTGGTAAAGAATAACTTGGTGAAATATGGCTTGTGAAGCATGGATCCCCATAGCTTCGACACGCAGCGAAACCTCCCGATTGAATTTATAGGCAACCTGGAGAGTATCTCAAGAATTAAATCATTAGCGATGGAATCTGAGTTTTCTTCTCTATTTATGATCGTCGTGGTACCTTTATCGAATTCGGACGGAGATATCACAAATCGCAGAGACTTTAATCGCAGAGGTTTATTATATAAGGAAATTTTCAGGGTCTAAACTAACCTAAAGCCCAAGAAACATGGGCTTTAACCACTTAAGTATTCTCATTGTGTCGTCTTTTTGATACTTTTTTTATAGACCTCTGGTATAATAATCTCTTTCATTAAGTTGGAGTTGTGATACTAAGCTGTGCATTATAAATCTGCCTTTTAAAATGGAATTTTCTTAGGAGCATGCCGTGGAAGAGGAGGGGTGCATGTGAAAAAGGGATAAGAGTGTTTTAGCATAACCAGTAGCAAGTATGATAGGTCAAGTGACTCAAGTCGACATTGATGTTAAAAGGTTCTAAAGCGTATAAAAAACATTTGCTAGTAGATCGTGAAGAAAGATTCTCGATGAAAAGAATGGTAGATAAACTTGTTAACTAATCTTTGATGTGTCATGTGTGATAGAAAAATTGGTAAGAAGTCCACAATCTCATATCTTTCCTCAAGAATATCCCTTGTCCAGATCCAGTTTCAAACTATTTGCTTGATTCCATCTAGCATGAGAGACCGTAACAGACTGATAAAAGCTCACACAATTCTGTCACATATTTTCACATTAAAAAATAGCATGCATGAGAGAGTCAGAGACCGTAACAGATTGATAAAGCTCACACAGACCTGTCACATATTTTTTCTTTACTCTCTCTCTCACATGCAAAAATAGCTGAGAGAACTTCTTGAATAAAAACTTGATTTATTAAGAACCTTTTTTGATAACTTCATGTTTACAGAGAGAGAATACAACTACTAATAGCAAATAGAGAGATTTTTCTCTTGACTTGAGGAGCAAGGGAAGCAATCAAGTTTGGAAACCTATATATTATAATCCAATGTTGCTATTATCAAATATACTTGACTTGAGATGCTTATCGTTAAGACTAAGATCATCTAAGATCATCGACATGGTCTACAAAGATATAAACATAACCACGGTCAGCTCCAACACCTTGATTTCCAACATGATGGAGACTGTTCCTCTCATGATTGAAGTAGAAAACATTAGGCTTAGATCTCGCGGCCTCGGAACAAAACAATTTCACTTGTAGCAGTCATCCCAACAGGCAACAACATCAAGACGATTGAGAATTTCATTCTCCTGAAGAGGATAGACATGTTTAGACCATCCCTGTTTGTCGAAATCCTCTCTAGAACCCACAGATGTAACTCACAGCAACACCATAAACTATAATCCCATGGACTATCATAGGCATAACATCAAAGCAAACTACCACATAACATCAAAGCAAACTACCACATCAGAACTTTCACCACTTGGATTACCTAAGTAAAATACAAAACCCCATTGATACAAATCCCTTTACCAAAAGGCTTATGGGTAAAGGGACATTGGATATTTAAGCAAGGGGTATCCGAGAGTTCGGGAGTCCAGCAGATAGATAAACAAGAATGTCCTATGAAATTTGTTCTTGAAATCCTGAAAGGAAAATCAAAAACCTTGAGGATACTCAAGGCGAAAAAAACGGTATAATATAGCTATAAGCTTCACGAATAGTATAGCATCTTAAAAGAACTTTTGATAACACATTAGTTTGCTCCCAAGTAACGTGTAACACAATTACCCGAGACCAAAATGCTAACCAAAAAAATAAAAACAAAATAATAAAGCTCACACGAAACCTGTAAATGAAAGAAGAGTGTCACACTCGAAGGCAAGATAGAGAGAGTTAAATACAGACGATTTCAGCCATGGCTCTGACTTGAATAAAAACTTAGTTTCTTAAGAATTTCTTTGATAAGTTGATGTTTACATAGCTAGAGAGAATACAACTTGTATCAAAACGAGAGCTTTTCTAGCTGACTTGATCAGGAGCAAGGGAAGTAATCACGTTTGACAAATGTGTATTATAAATCATCATCTAAACGACACAACGCATCAAATTTGTTAATGCTCCTAAACACTTCTGAGATCCTAACATCATAAATGCTTGACTTGAGTTGCCTTGCATCACTAAGGCTAAGATCATCTATATGGTCTACAAAGGCATAAACCCTACCACAAATATGACCTTGGAAGAAAACTTTTTGAAAAGTGTTCCTCTCGGGACTGAAGTAGATAACATAATACTTAGATGACGACAAGCTCTCCCACAAAACAATTTCACTTGCAGCAGTCATCCCAACAACGGAAAGACGTTTGCATTTTCCATCATCCGGAAAACGGAAGACTGAAGACACATTCCGACCATTCTTGTTTCTCGACATCTTCTAGAACCCACATACATAACTCACGGGTACGCCATTTATAATAATTATTATCATATTCATACTTCATTATAATCCCACCTAATTTACCTTTATAGTTTATCAACTGATCAAAGGATGGTGCTCTAGTATACTTAAATTTCTCAGACCTAACATCAAAGCAAACAATAACATCAGAACTTTCACCAATTGGACGAGCTAAGCAATAATACAAAACCCCATTGATGCATATCCCTTCACCATAAGGCTTATGGGTAAAGGGACACTGGATCTTCCTCCACATCATTTTTCCAGCTCCTAGTGTCAGGATATGATGAACCGTTTCATTATTAAGGATACCGTTCATGAGTAATACCTTGAACTGCTTGTCAACTGGATCAAACCCAAAAAAGCTTCTCGGCTGGCTGTCCGTTATCAGTTTAGGTAAGATGGCATACCGTCCCGTGAGTGGGTTACATATCACAGGCACTGAATCCTCACCGTTATGTTTTGAGATCTGCACATCTGAAAAATAGAACAAACCAGAGGCATAGATACAATCACTTCGGCTTCGATGGGACTTGGTATGAAAATCGACGGATACTACTACTGTAGACTTCTCATATGTATTCTGAGGTAACGAGGAGAAGAGCCATTCATCGTTGTCTCGTTTGGAGGCGAATAAGAGACGTGGACGAGTCGAAGACCTGGTCAGGAACAGCGCGGTGAAATCTTGATGGCCAAGTATGGACGCCCATTGCTTTGAAACGCAACGACACCTCCCGACTAATTTCGTAGGCAATCTCGAGAAGATCTCGTGAAAGAGATCGATTGGGATGGAATCTAAAGTTGTTTCAGTACTCATGATCGTTGTATTTTGTTGATCATTATATAGAGTTCGGGACCTAGGGCATTTATTGGTTTAATTTGCTTTGGTTTACTCAGATTGATTTTGGTTTAAAAGCATAAAACCGATCGATCACCATCATTTGCCATATTGTGCGGGTCGTGGACCTAGGACAATCTCTTGATGGGTGTTTATTATCATCTCTTAGGTACGTCTATGTTCTTTCTTTTTTAATTATTTTGGTTCAATAGAAATCATCCAAAACTAGATTTTACAATTGGCATAAATTAGCTTGTATTGGTTGGAGACTCATCTTAAGTGAGTCATCTCCAAAACTATACCTAAAAGATTAAAAAAACCAACAGAAAAATTTATTAGATATGTTACAATGGATACAAAACGCCAAGACCTCTTTGACTCTCTCTCTCTCTCTCTCTTTCGCTATCTCATGGGAAGATAGTAAGTTAATATATAAACCACAGCCGGAAAAAAAAAAAAAAAAAAAAAAAAAAAAAAAAAAAGCAAATGAAAATGAAAATGAAGAAAACATTTTAGTAAACCCAAGACAAAACAAAAACATTATTAGAGGGAAATTTCACAAGGTGCATGAAACGTTCTTCCTCGACAGATAGCTTCAAGATTTTCTCCGGCGTATGAGCACAATGGTGAAACCTCAACACCTAACATTTATTTGATGTATATGTGCATATGAGAAAAAGAAATAAATAAAAACACTGTAATGAGAGAAGATTTGTTTTGAGAGTTACCAGTTGCATATAGAGGCACTGAATGTGTTAGAAATCCACCAGCTGCTATAACCCAACGTGTGTGTAGCCTTAGTACCAAAAGCCTCGCACTCTCCGGTGTATCGAAATTTGATCCGCTCACGTTCTTCACTGGTGCAAACTCTTCTTCCCTCAACACCTACACATTGCTCAGTTCAATATCTTAATATTTGTTTTTTAGTTAGTGTTTTATGTCAATGAATTAAATACTATATACCTCAAAGAGTGCGGTTGAAGGAGCATATGGAAAGGAATCGAAAATGAATTGTTCTAGTTTCAGTCCCATTGTGTATCCATTCATAGATGGTATCTTCTTCTCCGCCAAATGGTAGCTGCCAAATAATACAACAATTTAATAACATTTTTGATTGCGGGATAGATTCGACAGTAATTTGTAGAGAGAGCTTACACGCTGTCTTTTTCTAGGCCGGTCGCGACTTGATTAAGGAAATCTAAAGTGAACATGTGTAAGCACACCTAAGAAACATGTTACACAAAAACGTTTCACAAGCTTTTCATAATGTTGAATTGATGAGGATAGGAAGAAGAAGAGAAAGGGATTTTTACGTTACTCCAGCAATATTGAAGACGTCCTGTTCGTTGATTAATAGCAGAAGCCATAGACTGATCAAGTTCACTGTACTCAACTACTGTCAACGGTCCGCCTTTGCCCCTTCTTACAAATACTCCTACCTGTTCTTGAGGGTATGCCTGTTTTTTTTTTCCATGTAAGAAATATAAAGAAGATGAAGTTCTAATCTTAATTAAAATCTTTCTGAACCAGTGAGATTGTAAGATCATATATACCTTCCGCACAACTTTTGCAGCCGAAGCAGCCCCTTTGTCGATGAAGTATCCAAGAAAAGTAGGATCAGCTACTCGAACCTGCTTTCCAAGAGTCCACATTATAACCAAGAAAAATTTGAGGAAGCAAGCAATTGTCAAGAATCAAGATTACACTAGAGAGCTAACCAGGACATTGTCAACGCCATAGCAATCCACATATTTAATCCCCCTAGAAGCCATATCCTCTAATAGCCTTGAACACTTGAGCGCTGTAAAAATCTCGGATCAGAAACAGCAACAGTTTGAAAAGAACATATGTATGATAGTAAAGAACAGAACAAAAAATTTGTAAAGATACCTGCATAGACTCCCCCGTTACCATCTGGAGCTTTAGCTAGCTGTGTTAATGATAGGTAACTAAACTCATTAAGCCAATTTATTTACAAATTAAACGAACTGAAGATAAAAAAAAAAATGAGAAGTACTCATTTTTTTTTTTTTTTATTGAACATACACTGAAAGGTGTCTCCATGATAAACTTTCCATCCTTTGTAACGCAAGGCAAAGTACCTTGTTGGAAAAAACTGATCTGTAGTAGAAGTACTGATCAAGATTGGTCTAAGAAACGAAGGGAACAACATCAAAGCATGTTCATACAAATAATTAAGAAGCATCTTACTTGATCTGGTTCAAGACCAAAGTACTTGTGACTAGAGAAATATTTTCGTGTGGCTTCATCAGTAAATGGACTAGTCATAATATACCAGTGTATTGTAACTGGACGAACTGGACCTGAACGTAAAATATTATGCGAAAAAAAGAGTGTCAAATTTGGTTTAACGGTAAACATATCCATTGGAATGTAGCAGAAGTCATGAGAGTCTCACTCTCACCTTCAGTCACTACTTGTGCAGCAAGTCTTTGAACACACAAGATTCTCTCTGCTTGTATCTGAAAGAGCGATTTCCCTGATGGAAGTCCGATATCTGAAATGGAAATAACTGCTTTGTAAGCAAGCGTAGATATAAGCAATTAAGTACCAGGGAGACTTTGGTTTAGTACATTGCATTCAGCTAAAAGATACAAGACTTAAGCAATTCAACGTCTCAACGACCTGAGCCTATTCAGAGCATGACAAAGAATTAAAGTAATCTTATTATTCCGAACTTATATAATGCCTAAGATAGTAAGATTCGTTAAGTTTCCAAGGTAGTAAAGAGATCTCTAAACAGTTGTTCTGAATTTGACTACAAAAAAAAAAAAGATGAAACAGAGGAAAGACAAAACAGGGAAGTACTCACTGAAACATCCTTTTGGATCTGAGCTTCCAAGCCTTGTTCCCTACATTAGTTTCATAACCAAACCATATTCATATATCAGATCACTTGAGAAATGTACTAAATGAAACACTGCAAGGTTGCAGAAATCTCTGCAACTAAGTAATCATCAAGCAGCACATATCTTTATATATTTTTTCCAACCTTGCTTACATCGCACGAAACAGAGCATCCTAAATGAGAACACATATAATAAAAAAAAATTAACGGAATCCTATAAAAGCATCTTTTGAGATCACGTGATCATCATCCTTATAATTAAGCAAGAAGGTTCCTCCTAGAAGAAATCACAATTTACTCAACAAAAAAAAAAAAAAAAAAAAAAATTATAATTAAAATGCACCACAACCACCACCGACAGTGATATCTGTTTTGAAATTAATCATGATTATTAGTATTATTTTACCAATAGAATAAAAACCCTACTTAACAACACTTTTATTTCCGTTTTAAAACCATATAGCAATTATATAAAGTACAAGACTACTACACTAAAGTCGTATCATCATCATCCATTAATTCAAAACTTTTAAAAGTTAGGTAGCAGCATTATTATTCCAAAACCAACACCTATCTCTCAAGTCTCAACCATCAACAAGAGAATCATCTTTTACTAGCACTACTCCTCTAAGTAGCTCTACTTAATTTATAAAACTAATAATTAAAAGCTTAAAAGACAAATCTCATTAATAATTAATTAATTAAAAAATTATTATACCTGTCCACCAGATAAAAGAACAACACCCAATTTGCCTTCATAGATAGTTTTTAATCCCATCTTCCACCATTTCTCTCTATCTTCCATTGTTCTTCCATCTACCGTTGATACCCAATTCTCTGGTACCGGTTCTATCGCCGCCACCGGTAAACCTATTTAACCGGAATCAAAAAAAAAAAACAATTGAAATGACAACAATGCATGTAATTAGGATGAAGCAATATAACATAAACAGAGTATATAATAAAAATATAAATAAAACCTTGAGAGTGAAGTGAACATCTGATGATCCGATCTATTCTTGGAAGATCCAAATTCTTAGAAGAAAACAAAAAAAAAATAACAAATCTGAGATCCAAAATCTAAACTAGGAATCTTGAAAAAAGATTAATGAAAAAAATCAAGAAAAACCTCAATATCTCTAACGAGAAAATCTTTTTCGTCAGGTGAGAGTTCATCCCAAAGAGAGAAAATATCTTCTTGTCCATAATCTTTCAATCTCTCAACTAAAGCTTGACGCGGTGAAGAAACCGCCATAGGAGGAGGAGAAGTCACCGCCGTCGTCGTCGCCGTTAATGTTGTTCCATTCTCTCTCTCCATCGACGGTTCTCTCATTCTCTATCCGTAGATCTCTCTAGAAAATAAAATAAATTTTGGAATTTTTGGATTTGTGACGTTTGGCTTAAGTGTGTGTGTGTGTTTTTTTTTTGTTTTTGGAAGGGACCTTATAAATAAATATAACACGAGAGGAGTCGGAAACAGTGGCGAAGAAGACAAGAATCAACGAAATCAATCAACGTGTAACAAAACAACCAACTGGAGTCGTCGAAATTACTGCTTTACCCTTTCCTTTTTTTCTCCAGTCTCATGCATTTCTCTTCTCTCTGTCAGAGTTCCCCGACAGTTTGTTGCCTTACGCCTATGCCCTTCTGCCTTGTTTAGCGGATTTTGATTTTTTTTTCTTTTCTTGTGGAATTATTAAAAGAATAAAACTTATTCATCTTAGATCCCATTTCTTTTCTTAATTTTTAACAGCAGATCCCATTATTTTTATATATAGAAACAGATTAGATCTCAATCTTAATCACCGGAAAAAAAAAAAAAAAAAAAAAAAGATCTCAACACATATTTGTAAATATATACTACTATTTTTTTTTTATTACTAAGCTCATCGAGAAGTATATATCTATGTAACTAGGATTTGTATGTTTACTTATCACCAATACAGTTTGATTTCTAGTTTTGATATGTATGGTAGAGTTTCAATTTACTCTAAAATATTATTATTGGAGTACATGCTTTCCGTTGAGTTCTTTTTTTTCTTTTATTATTTTAATGTCTATTTAAAAAATTATCTAAAATAGACAATAAGGGTTATATAAGTATTTTTTTCATTTTGAAACTTTGATTTATATAAGTTGGATTAATTTCCCATTTTCTGTTAAAATATGAGTGACCGACATATATAGTATAACGGGAACTTTCAATTGCGTGATGTAAGAAAATATGTTTCTTTGTATGGGGAATTGTGTTGTATTTATGGAACTACGGTGCAATGTAATGGGTTGTTGGAGTTTTATACTATCACATCTTCATGCATTATGCATATGTATTGTCGAAGGATACCTTAATATTACTACTAATGGTCACACGACGTGAAATTAATAAAACTACTAGATATATAATTATTAAAACTCGGTTCCATACCTACGTAGCCTAAGGCTAAGTCATGGACTAAAAGTTATACGGACTGGTTGGTTTCATGAGTTTCTACAGAAGAAGCAAAAATTATAAAAATCAGAATCCCCATAAAACGTATTTACTACTAGTACGTACATAACATACGTAATTGAAAACAGTAATATAAGGATTTTTTTTATTATTATAAGGAATTTGGACTCAACCAATCACTAATAATAATAACTTTTTTTTTTTTTGAACAACCACTAATAATAATAACTAATGTTTAAAATATGGTTGTGTTCACAGTTCATCGCACATTTGAATTAAACATCGTACACTTATTAAGATCTCTCCCGACTTCGTGTTCAAGTGGTAAGTAGTTTCAGATACATTGAAGAATTTTATATTTCAAACTTACATTTTCTTCTATATTGAATCTATTAAAGGATGGTGTTGTAATATTAAGGAAACCCCGAAACTGTATCGATTTTGTTCTTATATTATAAAATTTAGCTGATGTTTAATTCATTAATTTACTGTTAATTCAATGTGGAGAAATTGGAGGAAGGTATAAATCGAGTATGAGGGGAATTGGGGCCTCTACTCTATAGTGCACCCAATATTACTTTAATTAACAAAGACAGCTAAACAAAAGTTAGATAATAATTTAAAAGAATAATGATTACAGTACATATTTAAATAGCATTCTGAAGTTATTTTTTTTAACATTGGGCCATCATTGTTCGCCAAAAAAAAAAGAAACATTGGCCCATCATTTCATTTGGTCATAGACTTATATAATCGACTAATCATTGGTTCTGTTTCTAATCTACAAATAATAATTAGAAAAAAAAATCGCATTAAAATGTAAGCAAAAGACTCAGAGATTGTGACAAGAATTAAGAGATTTGGTAAGTTGATTATTCAATTGTTACATCAAACTTAGTTAGGCGGGCGGTCGCAATTTAGGCCTAATCAATTCAGACAGCTAGGTGTGGTATCTAATACTTTTAACTTTTAAGTAATACAGTATATATTTAAGTAATACAGTATATATTAACTATTAATAATTTACTAATATATAAAATGCTTAACTATTCCAATATTTAAAATTATGAAATATAAAATATAAGATAATTAGAATTTAGAAGCAAAACATAGATATTCTTTATATTATTTTTATGTTTCACACAAAATGTCGTTTAGTAAGATTATTTGTATGTTTCAAATTAAGTATCGCTAAGATTTTCAATGTATATTTTGCTGTAAGGATCTTCATTTAAGCTCAAAATCCATAAAATGAATATCAAAAATTAATTTAAATTTTAAAGATATTAGAGAAATTTTAATTAGTGTGAGAAAGTATCGAAATGACACGTATTTTGAAACAGATCATGGAGTAATCTATCAACTAAGTAATCCTTGACACAAAATTCATGCAAATAGAAATATGCATAGTTATGTGTAATTTAGTTTGGGAGAATCATTTAGTGTCTATCTAACTAATATTTGGTGAATCATTTACCATCATTTGTATTAGTAAAGGTTTTAGTCTTTTGTGTCGTCTCTCAAAATGGTAATACACGCAAAGACATTCACAACTGGACGAGTAAGGCTATCTACTTGGGACCCTGGCACTAAGTGAAGTGGTCACGCTATCTGGTATATAGAAAACTTACGGATGGCTGATAAGATCGACCAAAAGCCATCATACTTTTGATGGACCAAATGGACGAAGTTATCATACTTCATCCTGATTAGTTGTCTGGTCCTTGAACATAAATGGACCAAATGGACCAAGTTATCTATCTGAAGTAGTCCTAAAGCGACAAAACTGTCTTAATTCATTAGGGTGTAAAATAATTATATTTGATATAATATATATTATTCTCTTCCTAACGTGTACCGTGTACGTAGTACTATAAAGATGAGAATGATTTAGCTAATTTGTAGTCACATCTTCCTAAATAGTAATATAAGGAAATATATATATATATATAGTTGATCTGTATGATTTCTGCAAATAGATGACTTCATCCTCGCACATCTGGTACTTGTTTGTTGATCGATTGGAACAAACGAAAACTTAAGTATGTAAATATATTCAAGTGCTTTGAATATACATGTTCAATTTTTTTAAAAAAGATAAGTATCTTTTTAACACCGAAAAGAGATTCCTTTCTGTTACTATCTTTGATCACAAAAAAAAAAAAACTCATTTCTCATCTTTAAAAAAATATCATTGTGCTGTGTTGTTTGATGTGACGTTAAATTGTGTTGTTTTGATAATACCGTTTTGTTGATCAACATCAAAAACAAAACAAAAAAACAAAACAAAAAAATATATAGATTTTTGTTGATATTCCCACGTGGATTGTAGGTTTTTGTCCGATTTTGTTTCTTACCGTATAGCAAAATCTGTGATAAGCAAAATTTAAACTTCGTAGCATCCTGAAATCTTGATTGTTTCATTTTCAATTTTTCATACGTTACCAACAAAGGAAATGAAAAATATCGGTGTGTGCTCGGCGCCATTGGCAGAGCTTTGGGGAGTATACTACGGCCTGTGTTTAGCCTGGGATCAGAGAATACCGCAGCTAGACCTTGTAGTAGACTCGGAGTTGGTGGTCGGATATCTAAAGACAGGGATAAGTGAGACCCATCCCTTGTCTACCCTAGTACGCATGTGCTATGGCTTTATCTCTAAGGACTGGAGTGTCCGAATTTCTCATGGTTATAGAGAGGCTAATCGTCTGACGGATGGATTGGCTAACTATGCCTTCTCTCAGCCCTCAGGGTCGTTTTGTTTGATTCTTGCCCCATCTCTATTGTTTCTATCTTGGATGAAGATGCTAGAGGGACTGCGTCCTTAGAAGAACTCGTGTGTAAATTTTTTTAAGTTTTCGTACTAAATTTGGAAGGGGCTTTGTCCCCACTCCCTTACCAAAGAAAAAAAAAAAAGGAAATGAAAAATATCGTTGCACTTGCATGCATGAATGGGCTTCTGAGAACCAAACACCAATAAATAAATGGGCCTAGAACACTTTCATGACTGGCCTAATCTTTCTCTTACACTAAATTTTATATAGTTTTCATGTAACCAAACTTTATAAATCACCATTGATGTTTTTCCTCATTAAAAAACCATTTTGGGTTATGGTGCTATCGATTGGTTATTGACTACAAATAAAGAGTCAAATATAAATGATAATGAATATTAACAAAAGTCAACCTCAGAAAATTTGGCCACTCAATCTTCTTTTTTAAATTGCTATTTATTAAAATATGATAAAAGGAAATAAAAAGATGTAGCAAAAGACAAGAAACTTTTGGAGTGGAATTGGACTCGGATTAAAAGGGATGAATGCCTGAGAAAAATAAATAGCGCACCAAGAAACGATAATAGTTTAATTATACAGGCGTGATTATTGATTAATACTTTAAATTATCTTTTTGAAAACAAAAAAAGTTAGGGCCAGTATGGAATCGTAAACTTTTATTTGCTAGGTTTCGTGTCACCAAACAAGTATGCATCAAATTAATTAAGCTTAAGATATAAGTCAATATTAAGAAACACAAAACTACTATCTGTTGTGATTATCAGACATCTCCAACTAGTAATCTTTTTCTTGTGCAACCGAACTCATGACTTTAAAAGTTTATTTTTGTATATAGTGTTCCATAATACACAACTCATCAATATGCTTACAACGGATAAAATTGCTATTGGTTACATATATCTTTCACTCGATCAAAATAACTGAAAACTGGATTGCCCACACACTGAGAAAGGCTATGGAATGGAGTATTACATGAAATATGAATTGGAAAAACGAGTGCTTTTGTGTTTGGTGATTTGAAACCTTACATTATAAACATTAATATTCCATATTGCCCCTTACTTTTTTGGCTACCGAAAAAAAAGAAAGATTATAACGTGTATCAATAATAATCACGCTTGCATATTTAATTAACATATCCAAGTTAGTTTAATTTATTTGTTTGGCATCATGTGTCCACTTTTTACAATAATTGGACCCAAAAAAGAATTAAAAGAAATAAACCCTATTGCCCCTTCTACACCTTTCTCCTTCGCCCTAGGTTTTTTCTTTTTTCTTTTTGGTATGATCAGAAGCTCAAGTCTTTCTAATTGCATTAACACAACATGCATGTAGAAATCAATAAACTATATGTATATCGTAAACAGTATTTAGTTGATAAGTTTTAATGTTCTTCATCTAAATCCCTTCAATTTTGCGCCAGATATTATATATTTTTAGTTTCACTATCAGAAATTTTGTTATCGATCAAAGAAAAAAATATATAAAAAACTTTTGGTCGGCAAACCAACATCTTTATTAAAGCAGGAAAGCAAAAGAATGGACGTTGGTCAAACCTAATGTAGCAAGGGAATCAAGCCAAGTAATTGGCTTCTCATACGATATGAACTCATCAAAACAATACGAAATGAAATTTTGATAAACGTATTGTATAGAGATATAGAACCAAATCATCGTAAAGGATTACCTAGCTAGTGACTATGGCCCGAAGTCCGATTCAACTCCTTGTGCACTCTTGAAACGCGGAGCTTTTAATACGGCCACACGCCTTATCTCTCGCCAATGCAGAGGTCGAGACAAACAATTTTCGGGTATGTACCTATAAACATCAAACCACCCACCTTATACCTCATGTCAAGGAGTTTGGCAACCGGCCGCATTTACTTGTGGCGGAGGCATATTGTGGTACGTAATAGGTGAATTGTGGATTATAGGTTGGCCAAATAACAAGTCTGATGGCAATGTCTCTTTCTCGGAGGCAAAAACATGTTTTGGAACCCAATTGGTTCCTAACTAATCATATATTGATTGCGGGCAAATCTTTGGAATCTTTGAAACTAAACTAATCTCCAAGAATCTAAAATGTTTGAAAAAAGAATTATTACAAAGAAAACAGTAACCATTTGGGTAGTATCAAATGGTTCATGGCATGCTGTTTATAGGAATCTATCTTTTATAGTTTGTTGCGAGTCTGCATGTTAATGTCTAGGCCAAAGATTAATACCTACCAATATTACATTATTAGCTTCTATAGAATTTAACTGATTAAAAAGTATTCCTAGATCCGTCTTGTTACCGAAAAAAATGTGACAAGTTCATGTAGAGGTCAAACACATCTTCAATTGACGTACGATCTTACGCAGACCGCATATAAAACATCTTCGGTGGCTTAGATACATATATATAACTATATGTAGTTTTAAATGTAACTTAGTGGACATACCCCACTCGCATATAATATTGTCACCACCACCGATCGTATCACATACACTTTATATTCTCTAATGCACATATCCTCTAGACTCTTAACCAACAAAATAAAAGACGAAGCCTAAAAAAAAAAACGGTTCGAAGAAAGGCAAAAAAAATGTTAAGGAAGAATGCACTCCAAGTTCATCATGGTGGGAAGATGTTCAACATCATCATAACGATCATGCAAACTCCATTACTTCGACGTCGTTTTACCATAAGAGTAGTACTAATATCTCAAACACAAACGTTAGCTGTGAAGAAGACAATCTCTCGATCTCTACCGTAAACGCTTCAAATCGTTTGGACCTAACTGCTGAATCCTCGAATCATCACTCTCTCTCGGCTCCGGCTCAGCCTCCCTCCTCCTCCGATGAGTTACTCCGCGACCATGTCGCCTCTTCTCACAATCATCTATGGAGTCTTGCCTTCTTGTAAGTATCTATCAAAACACTTTATAGTTATCTTATCCACTCATGAATTATTCTTCTTTGACTTTCGCGTTATTACTTGCAATTCACATAGCGGTAATTGTAGATTCAAAGTTTTTTTTTTTTTTTTTTTGGTTTAATAGATTCAAAGTTAGCATAAGGTTTAAAGTTTTACGCTCCATTCCATAAAGATATCGTCTAGTTCATATTATTGTTATTTTTCTTTGTTTAAAAAAGAATGAATATGCTTTATGCTTCCAGGTCTAAAAAATAAAATAGAAAAAAACGTTAGAAACAAAAGAGAGGTCTAAAGTTAGTTTACAAAAGTGAATTAGTAGCTCTTTTGAATTATTGTTCCCCAATAAATGATTTAACGTTTGATTGGTGAGGGTATGCCTATAATTTTGCACTTATATAAGATCCATCTTTTATTATTGGCCACTCGAGATATGTAGTTTATTGTTTTTTTTTAAGTAAAAGAAAGTTGTAGTAGTTAACTATAATTAATATATTTGTTTTTGGTATATTGCGTCTACTAGATCAAATATTATGTTTTACAATTTTTAAAATACAATGTTTTCTTTTCGTAGCCATTACTTGAACAATATATAAACGAAAACGTAAAAACGCAAACGAAGAATTACCATTTTGTATTTGCTTAGTACTTACAATTTCTCAAAATTATTTTTAGTGAAAGTATTGCAATGTAATATGTATAGTTTCTTATTCTGTAAGCAAAAACAATAAGCTAGCATGTAAATTACCCATAAATTCATAATATATATAAAGATATAGAGTTCATATATACCTTATGTTTTGTATAAATATCACATTTCTAAAATACACACATTTATATATAAAATGAACAGGCCTGGTAGAAGCTTAGGAGATCAAATGATGGATCATCATCATCATAATCACCACTTAACATCTTCAAGAAACTCATCAACAACATCAGAGTTACAATCATACGAGCCAGCCTGCGATAACGGTAACGGTTGGGTCTATGACACAAACCAAGTTAGGTACGATCAAAGTAGTGACCAACGGCTGTCAAAGTTAACAGATCTTGTAGGGAAGCACTGGTCCATCGCGCCACCGAATAATCCCGACATGAACCATAACCTTCATCATCACTTCGATCATGATCATTCTCAGACAAACGACGATGTTTCTATGTACAGACAAGCCTTGGAAGTGAAAAACGAGGAAACTCTTTGCTACAATAATGGCTCAAGTACTGGTGGTGGTGGTTCGTTGTTCCATGATCCTATTGAAAGTTCTAGAGGTTTCCTTGATATAAGGTTAAGTCGGCCATTGTCGGATATTAATCCGTCGTTTAAGCCATGCTTTAAGGCCTTAAACTTATCCGAGTTTAACAAGAAAGAACATCAAACGGCATCACTGGTACGTATACGCTATACAATCTGTTCATATCATCAAATATATGATGCAATAGTGTAAAAGGTGTTAGATTCATTCACCATTCAACTCCACAGTTATACAAATATTACCAACTAGTATATATATGTACCGACGTTAAACACGAACTTGGAAGCTGTTTTGTAGGCAACTGTGAGGTTGGGAACAACAAACGCCGGCAAGAAGAAAAGATGTGAAGAAATTTCCGATGAAGTCTCGAAGAGGCCAAATGCGGCGGTGGCTCTACACTTTCACCGGAGAAGGTAATCTCTATGCTATATATGTGTGTACGTAAGTACGTATAAATGTAGGGGTGGGCGTTCGGTTTTTCGGTTTGGTTTAGGTTCGGTTTTTTCGTTTACGGTTTTTTTGGTTTTATAAAAATGGAACCATAAAGAAACCATATGTAATTCGGTTTGGTTACGGTTAGGTTTTTTCGGTTTATGGTTTTTTTGGTTTCATAAAAAATGGAACATATAAAAACCATATGTATCACAGTTCGGTTCGGTTTCGGTTTGGTTCCGGTTTTTAATGGTTATTTTATACTTTTAAAAAATATATAGTTGATACATAACTAAAAATAAACATAAAAGTAAAACCTAAACATAAAAAAAAAAAATAGAATCCAAATTTAGTTTTGTAATTCGATAGATTACTAAGAGATCAATAACTATAAGCCCAATAAAGAAAAAAAATATTGATATTGTTATACAATTTAAAGTTATAAGTTGGAGAAACTAATTATATCTAATTTATCCTAAATTTTTTTAAAAAACCAAAAAAACCATTCGGTTTTACGGTTTTTAACCAGACCAAACCTAAACCAAATGCTTAACTAAAATGAAAACCAAACGGATTTTTAGACTTAACCATAACCAAACCAAACCTATTATTTCGGTTCGGTTCGGTTTTTCGGTTTCGGTATAATAAATGCATGCCAAAAAATAATGAGTTTTAATTTTTTAATCGATGACTAAAAAAACAAAAACAAGTGATATACATTTATCTACTTAAACAGTAAAAATTTACGTTTTTCTTTTCTTTTTTGATGAAAGCAAAACTGTACGTTGACAAGCACTAACTTTGATAGTTAAATTTGTTTTGATAATAATCTTTATTTTTCTGTTGAAAAATTGGTAACTACATATTAGATTTTTTTTAATTATTGATGTATTTAGGTATCGAGTCGAATATTATTTAGGTATCGAGTCTAATATTGCAAATTTGTTTGAAAGAAACTATACTGGTTAAATAATTAGAAAGTCAAAACCGTTATACAGTACTTACATTATTATTTTGGAAAAAAAATAAATAAATGGCAGGAACTACCAAAGCCAAGCTTCGAGACAAGATCACGACTCTACAGCAAATTGTGTCTCCCTTTGGAAAGGTACTACAAAGATAAGACCGTATTTTTTCTTTCTATTTAGCTTTTAATTTCTTTTTCTCTCTTTCAACGTTCCTTTATATGTTACAAGGAAGAAAGTAAAACATTTGGTTTGAAACATTTCAGACGGACACTGCTTCTGTGCTTCAAGAAGCCATCACTTATATAAACTTTTATCAAGAGCAAGTAAAGGTAACGTGCTTTATATATACGATAAAATGTACGAAAATAATAATTGTTGCCTACATATGCAAGCATATATATACCCATAATTACTTATATTAATTAACAATTTGGTTGGTGATTTTAACCACTATACAGCTGCTAAGCACTCCTTATATGAAGAATTCAGCAATTAAGGTAACATTTGAAGGAGAAAAAGGTGTTAAAATATTTTAGAAAAGAAAATTTATTTAGTTATGTATGGTTGTAGGATCCATGGGGAGGATGGGACAGAGAAGATCACAACAAAGAGGACCAAGACAACATCTAGATCTAAGGAGTAGAGGGCTCTGTTTGGTTCCTATTGCTTGCACCCCAATCGCGTACCGGGGATAACAGTGCAACTGACTACTGGAGTCCCTCGTATAGAGTTCTTTGTATCGTTGATTACAAGCCGGTCAACTGGTATAGCTAGAAAGTGTGTAGAGAATACCATTTGATTAAATTTATGGTAGCGACGATAAACCATTTGGTGATTCTGCAGTAGAACGAAAAGAGTAGTATGTGTATAGATAATATATATATATGCATATTAATCAGTGGGATCGGATTCACAGTTGTTCCTTAAACATTGTGATATGGTCATATAAAGAAGACAATAATTTTGGAGCTTGATTTAGGTATACTACAATGCAGCACAGACTAGTTTACTAATGCACCTTTAAAACATACACTACTGATTAGGCGTTTCTGTGACAAATTTAGGTAAGCCAGCAAAATGATGATAGAACTAGAAGAAAACGAAAAACAAACTACATAGAACAAAAAAAATAGCTAAGCCAACAGAGTGATAGAGCAGGTTAGCTGATGATAATCCATACTTGATCTGCTCCTTCTTCACAGACTGAGAAGACTTGGAGAGGCCAGGAGATGTATGGCAACAAAGGCCTAGTTCTAAAGTGCTTGACTTGAGTAGCATTGCATCATTAATACTAAGATCCTCCACATAGTCTACAAAGGCCTGTAATTTGCAATCACAATCAACTCCAACACCTTGGATTTCAACACTTTGGAAAGTTTTCCTTTCCGGATTGAAGTAGAAAACATTAAACGGTGCAAGAGCAGATGCAGAATTCATCAACAAAACAATGTCACCTGTAGCGGTTACCCCATGAACAGAGAGGTACTCTTCAACATTACGGAAATCACTCCCAGCACTCAAAGTGTAGTCATACTTGGACCATTCCTGTTTCTCAACATCCTCTAGAACACGCATACGCAACTCAACAGGTCCAAAAATAGATTCACACACCAACTTAATCCCACCTAACTTCCCCTTATAGTTAATCAAACGGCTTTCTACACCTACGAACTTGAATGTCTCAGACCTAACATCAAAGCATACTATCACATTAGACCTTCTTCCATCATAATAATCAATATGAGCTGAGTAATACAAAACACCATCGATGCAAATCCTTTCCCAAAAAGGCTCATGAGTAAAAGGACATCGGATCTTCCTCCACCTCAATTCCCCAGTTCCTAGTGTCAAGATATAATGATCTGTACCACTAGAAGCTATATATTCAGGATTATTCATGAACAATACCTTGAATTCCTTGTCAATCGGATCAAACCCTAAATAGCTATACGAAGGACCTCTAAGTTCAGGTAAAATCACATACTGTCCTGTGAGAGGGTTACATATCACACGCTTTAGATCTTCTTCATCTTCCCTTGGGATACACATATTATGGAAATAGATCAATCCAGAGGCATAGCTACAGTTGCAATCGCTTGTTCCTTTAGAGAACTTGATATGAAAATCAGCGGCGGATACTACAAGAGAAGACTTCTCAGATGGATTCTGAGGCTGAGGCGTTGAGTAAAAGCTCCACTCACCGTCTTGTAGTTGTTGTACCGCAAGTAAGAGTCGTGGACGAGCTTTGGACCTGGTTAGAAACAAGTCGGTGAAATCCTGACGCCGGAGGATGGTTCTCCATAGCTTCGACACGCAGCGACACCTCGCTGCTGATTTTGCTGGCAATCTCGAGACTATCTCGACGATGAGATCAGTCGGGATCGACTTCTCTATTTTTGCCCCGTCTTGTTTTGTTGATCGGACGGCGAGAGTGAGTGTATATGTTCTTCGCCGAAATATCTCCATCGACCTAAGTAGATGATGTTAGGGGCCTTTGGTGGATTTGAAATTGAACATATTCAAGCCCAATAAGCATATGGGCTTTTTACCATCAAAATCTATATATTATCTCAAATATGATAAATAAGTTTGGGAAAACAATCCTTCATATTGCACCACAATTCCATATAATTCAAATTGCGATTTCGGGCGACACAAATCGGAAGTTCTAGACGTTTCTCCCTAATTTGAAAGTTCGAAACCTAATTACACACAAACGTTTGATTTACTGGTTTACAACTTAAACTGATACTAAACCACTTATAACCAACGCTAAACCAAATTAAAAAACCTGACCACTTAAAACCAATACTAAACCAAATTAAAAATCTGAACCATCTCCTTCTCTTCCTTATTCATCTCCCGATCACGAAACAAATAGAATTAGGGGGGGTTATTGGATGTATGATTTTGATGGATTTGGAAATCCGAACAAAAATCATGTGTTATTCAATCATTGATTTTAAAATACTTATCAAAATCATGTGTTATTGGTTCCATGATTTACAAATACTTTTTAAAATCCTCTGTTATTCATTTAATGATTTGTTTTTGGATTTCAAAATCCACATTATGTTTTATATGGATTTGAATGGATTTGATAGTGTAAAATAGAATGATTGAAATCCAAGGATAAAACATGTTATTTCGAAATCCATCTGTTTTGATTTCTAAAATTTACAATTCCATATGGATTTAGAAATCATCTCTCCAATAACAGCTTAGTTTCGATCTACAATTCTGTTTGTTAAGAAAAAATATTCAAATATACTGAATTAGTTCAAAATGTTTCAAAAGAAAACAAGATAAACCCCTTCCCTGAGTATCTCCAATTTTTCTTCCAGGTAAAGGTAATTACAAACTTAAGAATGTTGAATTGTCTCAAATTCTCAATCTCTCTCTCCCACCTAGGCATAATCAAAGAATTATACTTTTATCTGATATCGCTTTAAATTAGGTAGATAGATTTTAAAAAGTTTGAAATTAATCTTATCAAAGAAGAAATTATTTTGTTTGGTTGTAAGGATTCTAGAGAACTAGATTTTAACATGCGGTACACTACGAAAGTACATTTTTAATAAAATTATCAAATCAAAAGGTGTGGTGGTTAGTCAATTTTATTTGATGTTTATAATTGTATTTATATAGTCGTATTTGATTGTTAATTCTACGATTTAACTCGTGGTATAACGCACGAAAATTCGTTTTCTACATAATCATAATGTAATCACTTTAGATATGTTCAATATTTTAATATTGATGGTGTTAAAAAAAAAATGATGATTTATCCTTGTTGTAGCACCAAATTAATAATATTTTAAATTTATATTAATATCGATTCAAACCGTCTCGCCATATAGCACTGTCCCTTAGTCATATTAGTACTATCTATACTATTAAAAGGGAAGCATTTTTAATAAGTAACATAGACTAAAAAATTATTACATGAAATGCCAAACATATATTAAATGGATTACGGTTAGCCAAAAAATCAGAGCCAAACAGGTATTAATTGATATTTTAGTGTAGATGAACTTAAAGAGAACAAATAAAAATTGCAGCCAAACAATATGATTGCACGATATTAAAGTGTATATTTCCTAAAGTTAAACAAATCTTCCCACAGATCGACCCACGTATTTAGCATGTCAACCTTTAATGTAACATATAACAATTCAAATTATATTGTTACAATTAGGAGATTACAATATTATAATATCTTTCCTTTAAAAAATTATTCCTTTAATAAAATATCATCTTTGACAATTTACACATAAATTTCGGATAATTACCATATTCTAAACGATTTCGAAATATTCTTATATATAAAATTTTAGCAACTTACCAATTATAATTATAGACGATATGATTAAATCTTAAATACTAGAAAATAACTTTTTAAACATGCCCTACAACTATAAATACAGTAGACGTAATGAAGGTGTAACTCATCTCGAATACTGCAAACCATCTAAAATTACAAATTTTTCCAAAAAAAAAACAAAAAAATGGCTGCAAACAATGATTTGGAATATACAAGTGAAGATTGTACCCAGTTTGAGGCAATATCCAACTTTCTTAGAAGAAACCTTGAAGATGATACTCGATGATGATGATGTGAGAATACATCATTTATGTGTAAGAAAACTAAGTTAAAAAAAAACAGCATAATAGATGAAACAAATTTTATTTTAAATGTTTTTGTTTTAATCTTCTATATGTCTGTTCACAACTTCTCAATTTTAGGATGGAGTGAAGAAAAAAAATGTCAAAGAATTAGAGAGATTTGTGATTAAACTCGATTGGAAAATAATTGAGAAGAATTATGTTTCTGATTTGCAAGTTTCTCTTTGATTACAGATTTAAGAGGCAATGGCAGATGCATGCTATCATGATCATAGTTGGAACTTGGAAGCTATTTTCAATCAATTCTCTATGTTGAAAAGGATACCATCTACAGTGTACATATAACTATAAAGTTTACAAGGTTTACATGTAGGAGTTATATTTTCAAAATTTACTTTGTCGAAGTTTATTTAGTATTAATTCAAATCTATTCTGATTAGTTTTCAAATGAGAAGTTACGAGGATTAAATTACTAACCTCTTATTTCTATGGAATGGCAGGTGCTTGCATATGCTTCTCTTGCCTAGATCCATATTGCTTAGCTTTTTGTCTAACTTATTAACATGACAAAAAAGAAACTGATTTTGTCTTTCTTTCCAATGTAAGAGAGTATATTTGACGGCAAAAAAAAGTATATTAGAAAGGTCATTCAAATTATCTATTATCAGAATAGTTTTAACAAAATCGAGCATCACTTTAATATTATGCCTAAAACCCATAATCGGATTTGCAAGAAAAAGTTTATATTAAATTTTAATCATTTACTAGACTTGGTATTCTAGATCAATAATCGTAGAAAATAAGAGTTGTGATGGTGACAATGATATTCTGCGAAAACAATAAAAATCAAGATGTTGAAGTCACTGAGTCATTCAGTTTCTCATAGTTATAGTTTGAGAACAATTTACAGAAAACTTTTTCTTTTCTTTTTTTTTGTTGGACAAACAATTTACAGAAAACTAAACAATTAAAAACACACTTCGATTCAAAACTTTAATAACATACACAAAACAAGAGAATAATAAAATTGTAAGAACCTGATCAACGTTGATGACTGATGAGCCTTGCTTTGACTGATAGAGGAAGGATGAAGAACCGCATGCGTCTTCACCAATTGCTTTCAGAGAAACTTTCTCTTTCTAATTTTTGGTTCTCGAAATTGACGGAAAAAAAAGTAAAGTTCTTGACAGAATTTTTTTCCTTGGGCCGTTTAAAACCCAACAGTAATTTCAGTAATATAAATTACTGAAATGTTTAGAAGAATTGTTCTTAAGAAAAAAAACTCTAAATATGCTCCAAACTCATTTTTATATTACCTATTTGGCACAAAATTAATTCAAAGCATGCATACTTACATCACTAATTAAGGTTGGACAACTAAAATTCAAAATAAAATTTTGGGAGAAAGAAAACAGGACGAGATTTATTTAATTTTCCAGTGAACCCGCAGCTTTTCAGGTTACTTGTGAGCTTACAATGATAAACCAAATAAGTAAATATAATCTATAAATTTTCAGGTATAGATTATCTAATCTATAGTATTAAAATTTTATAATAATTTGTAATAGATATGAAATAATTTGTACCAAATGCCCAACTGATATATGTTCGGGTTATAAATGTTATACCAAATCTTTTAGTTATGTTTTGATCTGTTGGAATAAAATATAATATTTTAAATCAGTAAATTATTATTTAAACTATAGTTATGAATGAGAAAACATGATATATATGGGATGAGACGAATCTGAGATCTAGAAATAGACATACCACCTTTTTTTTTTTTTGTCTTTACTTATAACAAAAACGAATTTAATTATTCTGTTTGTATAAACTGAACTAAAAACAAATCTATTACTAAACAGGTACAAGTTTGGACTATGAATGTTGATTCCTAAAAAATATGTTTACAAGTATTACCTCACATGTATATAATATAATGCATATAGGATAGTAAACTTAGTTTTTGAAATCAATTTTGCACGTACGTGCGGGTCTGAATCTAGAAGACTTACAACAACCATTAGCTTTGCCAAACGTAATTGTACTATGTATGAAGGACTAAAAAAACTTTATGTTAAAATTGATCCGAAAATTTATCCCCGGAAGCTATTTTACAACTATGCATACTATTTTTTTTATTTTACAACTATGCATAATATTTGTAATACAATATTTTTACAAAAAAAACTCTCAACAAACCCACAAAACAAATTTGTAATTAACAAAAACATAACAAATTCTTTTAGAAATAAAAAAAAAACTTATGAAAATATCCCTGCACGTATGTGCGGGTCCGTATCTAGTTTATAATAAACTTGAACCATTGTCTAAAATTTTATACCCGATGTGGAACATAATACATACACTTTTTTGATTGAGTAATATACATCTGTTTTAAAAAATTCATTGCAACATATGCAAAATAACTTGTATTTTTATTATATATTTTATGTAATAAAATAATATTTAAAAGAAATAAAATCATATAAGGATGAAAGGAGAGAAAAAAAAATTGGAAAATTGTAATTGGATATATTAAGGAATGATTTTAGGAAATTTTGTTAAATATAATAATATTAGTTTCTAATTTTCTTAACAAACGATAAATGTCAATGACATAGGATTGTAAATAGTATAGAACTTCAAGCTTTCTTTTACAAAATGTACTTGCAAAATGTATATAAAAAAATTAATTGAGAGATACATGGATAAATAAAATAATGTTAAACCGAGTTTATTCTTAATGAGCTGACTTTTTAGTCTTTAAAAGCAATGACACATTTGGTAATAATATAGTGAAATTGTAGACATTTTCAAAATGTACTCCACTTTTAATAATATTAACATTATATAAACATTTACACTCTCTTCTTCTTCACACGCACACTCTCCAAATTTAAGGTCCAAAGCTCCCAATCAAAACCTCATTAAATTTATGGTAGTGATAAACCATTTTGGTGATTCGGCAGTAGAACGGAAGAGTAGTAGTATGTGTATAGATAATATATGGATTTTAACAACAGTCAATGATATGCAATTGTTCCTAACTTACAACCTTAAACATTGTGATATGGTCATAGAAAGAATACAATAATTTTGGAGTTTAATTTAGATATACTACAATGCAACAGACATCGTCTATTAATGTACCTTTAAAACATACTACTGATTAAGCGGTTTGATCTTATGTCCCATGTGTGACAAGTTTAGCTAAGCTTAGCCAGCAGAATGATAGAACTTTAAAAAGAAAACGAAAAACAAACTAAATAAAACAGCAGATGAAATCGCTAAGCCAACGGAGCGATAGAGCAGGTTAGCTGATGATAATCCATACTTGTTCTGCTCTTTGTTCTTCACAGATTGAGAAGACTTGGAGAGGTCAGGTGATGTATGCCGACGTTGTCGTGGTTTAGGCATCTCGGGAACTATATTTCGCCCTAGTTCTAAAGGGCTTGGCATGAGTGGCATTGCATCGTTGAGACTAAGATCCTCTACATAGTCTACAAAGGGGTATAGGCCGCAATCACAATTAGCTCCTCCAACACCTTGCATTTCAACAATTTGGAGAGTGTTCCTTTCGGGATTGAAGTAGATAACATAAAATGGATAAGATGCATAATCCGTCGACAAAACAATCTCACCTGAAGCAGTCACCCAAACAACGGATCGATCGCGACTAAACTTAACAACTCGACTCGCAGGCCTCAAAGTATAGGCATGTTTAGACCATTCCTGTTTCTCAACATCCTCAAGAACACACATACTCAACTCAACACAACTATAAGCATACTCCAACTTAATCACACCTAATTTCCCCTTATAGCTTACCAAATGATTATAATACCGTTGTGCGGCTATGAACTTGAATTTCTCAGACCTAACATCAAAGCAAACTATCACATTAGACCTTCCTCCATCATCATCATCAACTTGAGCTGAGTAATACAAAACACCATCGATGCAAATCCTTTCCCAAAAAGGCTCATGAGTAAAAGGACATTTGATCTTCCTCCACCTCAATTCCCCAGTTCCCAGTGTTAAGATATAATGATCTGTATCATTATAAGCTATATAGAAACAGGTAGACATGAACAATACCTTGAATTCCTTATTAACCGGATCAAACCCTAGATAGCTATACGATTCACCTCTGAGTTCAGGTAAGATCACATACTGTCCTGTGAGAGGGTTACATATCACATGCTTTAGATCTTCATCTTCCCTTGGGATACACATCTTATGGAAATAGATCAAACCAGAGGCATAGCTGCAGTCGTATCCGCTTGTTCCTTTAGAGAACTTGATATGAAAATCAGCGGCGGATACTACAAGAGACGACTTCTTACATGGATTCTGAGGCTGAGGAGCTGAGTAAAAGCTCCACTCACCGTCTTGTAGTTGTTTAACCGCAAGTAAGAGTTGTGGACGAGCTTTGGACCTGGTTAGAAACAAGTCGGTGAAATCCTGACGCCGGAGGATGGTTCTCCATAGCTTCGACACGCAGCGACACCTCGCTGCTGATTTTGCTGGCAATCTCGAGACTATCTCGACGATGAGATCAGTCGGAATCGAGTTCTCCATTTTTGCTCCGTCGTGTTTTGTTGATCGGAATCGGACGGCGAGAGTATGTGAAATATCTCCTTCGACCTAAGTAGATGATGTTAAAGGGCCTTTGGTGGATTTGAAATTGAACCTATTGAAGCCCAATAAGTATATGGGCTTTTAAACATCAAAATCTGTATATTATCTCAAAAATTATAAATTAGTTTCGATTTACAATTCTATTTGTTATATTATTTCAGGTGTTTTCTCGACAACGGATTTTGAATTTTATTAGAACAAACTAGTTTGTTACGTGACACCACCAATAGTATATCGATGTTAAGTTTTCTAAAAACAAAGAACAAATAAGTTATAATATTAGAATTAATTTGAAATTTCATTTTCCTTTTTAAAAAAAAAATATTTAAATCATCTATGCTAGACCAACTTGGAATCGCATGTAAAATGAAATTTCAAAATGTAACTTCGATCCTATTCTTGTGAGTTGTGATGCATGCTCAACGGTTAGTCTTCCACAATCTCAGAAACCATGCACAACTAATTCTAATAACCAAAATTATATACGAACTAAGGAACACATTTTTATAGAGCAGATTTAACTAGTCAAGATACAAAGAGAACAAAGAATATGAGAAAGCTTTATACGAAACCGAGGTGAGGAGAAAAGAGAAGAGTACTCAAAAGTTTTAAACAAAAGAAAAGAGTAGCACTCTTGCCAAGGCCAACGTCCCTGGCTCTGCCATCCATACACACTCTCTCTTGTGTGTGTTTTGTTCGTTCTTGTTTATTAAATTAATAAACATATCATATATACTAACCAGACTAATGTTTTTGGCATATATCTAAATTATAGTATTTATAATAGTACATTATACCTTATTATTTATTAATTTAGAAAATTTATCAAAAAAACAATAACTCAACTGGTATAGAACTCACGACAAAGCCTAAAAGTTACTGATTTAAGTAGCTTTTGAAATGAAATCAAATAAAATTTGTTTTGGTTTTAGGTTTGAGGAGATGTACTAGTCACAATCGTTTTATTTTAATGTTAAGATCCATAATCATATATTCTTAACGTCGTGTGATTCACTCCATATCTTTACACCTCCATAAGATTTACAAATATCTTTTAAAGGTGAATTCTAGCTAGTAAAATCTTTAACCAGATAAAAATTACCTTTTCTTTTGTTGCTACTTGCTAGTGTGGAACGACGGTAAAAACATGACTCATATATCATATCCTAAAAAGGTAATTTAGCCTTAGAGATCCGTCCAAACAAACTAATCTTCTCGGACACTTGTCCTTCACAAAATTATAAGTATATATCCTAATAAATGCACACAACAACAACAACAAGAAGAAAATAAAGAGATATACATTGTATACACACCAGTAATATACTCTACTAGTAATATTGTTTCAAGTAAAGTTTCAAAAGGAAACAAGATAAAACCCCTCCGGAGGATCTCCTCGAATCTTTTTGTTCCATGTAAAGGTAATCAAAAACTTAAGAATGTTGAGTTGTGTTATTGTCCCATGGAAAAATCAAGATTTAAACTTCAATATAATGTATGATGACACTTTTTGTCACACAAAAATTTTGATATTTCGCCAATGGAGAGAAGATTTGATCTTTTTGGGAACAATTCGTTTTCTCAATAAAGACATTCTCTCTCTCTCTCTCTCTCTCTCTCTCTCTCTCTCTCTCTCTCTCTCTCTCTCTCTCTCTCTCTCTCTCTCCCACCCAACCAACACTTTCTCTTTCTATACGTAGCGACAATAATTCTGGAACCTCCTCTACATTACAAAACAAATAAGCAATATACATATATATATACACACACGTATACATATAGCATTAGATATTATATAAACATTTACACTCTCTTCTTCTTTACACACACACACACACTCTCCAAATTTAAGGTCCAAAGCTCCCAATCAAAATCTCAATCTTTCTTAGGGTTCTTGTTTCTTCATCAATAGGGTTATATATTGAAATTGAGTGAAAATTTTCGAACTCTTTTTAATTAACATAAATGGTTAGAGAAGGTGAGGAGGAAGAAGAAGAGATGATGATGATGGTGGCAACGAAACCTGCATGGCTTGAAGGACTACTGGCTGAAACATTCTTCTCGAGCTGTGGAATCCACGAAACTCGCCGTAAAAGCGAGAAGAACGTCTTCTGCTTACTCTGTTGTCTCAGTGTTTGTCCTCACTGTCTCCCTTCCCATCGCTCTCATCCTCTTCTTCAGGTACTAAACTCACTTCCAACAAAAATTTTCACTAATTTTCTCAAATTTTAATTGAAATTTTCTCGTTGATCTAATGACAAATTTGAGAAAATTTCGATGACCCTTGATTCGATCTCGAGACAATTTCAATACCCATGTTTTTTTTTTTTTTTTGTGATTATTGATTTTGTTTGTTTTTAATTTGATGAAAACTTGTACTTACTTACACTTATCACACCTACGCAAACTAGAATCACTGCGTACGTAACTACGTACGTATGTTTTATACTGTTACTCCGATTAAAAAAACAATCATGAAAAAATATGTTTGGATTGTAGTAAGACAGTTTACTTGGTAACTTGCACCCATCTTATATTACTCACAACCACGTTAGCAAATTTAAGCCTAAATTTTCCAAAACCCTTGTTTTTGTGGATTTTTTTTTTTTTTTTTTGGTTATTTTCCCAGAAATTTTCTCAATTCCATAGAAAAAATGAATTGATGGGTTTTGTTTTTACTCTGGCCTCGGATTCGAGTTTAATTGGAATTCACATGCACATAGTAGTAATCTTTGTAATTGAAAATTATAGAGCTTTTGGAAATTGTACTATAAAAACTTTTTATTTTATTTTAATGGACCTTTCATTATCATAAACTTTTTCTTCTCCCCAAAAATATGTTTCTTTTAATAATAATGTTCATCTTCTTAAAAGACCCTTTAAGCCATCTACTAAGATTTGGTTTGAGTTGTACTCTAATTAAAGTCTAAACATATGATCAGTTCTCTAATTTATGTTGTAAATTGTAGATGTTTGAAAGCATGTATACATATTTTATGTATGTGATGATAGTAATTGGACTTGAATTGTCTATTGTGTGGATTTGGTTTGTTTCTATATATAGTATGTATCTTTTCACATCTTTTATTTATTCTTTCTTCTTTTCAATTTGCTTGGTTCCTTTAAAATTTATTGTCTTCTCTGCTCAACTTCTCTTGAGCTGTTGCTTTCAAAGAACATCAAAGCTTTGACCAAATTCCTTTTCCTTCACTTCCCTTTACTTCTTCCCCACAGGTTTTTGTTTTTATCAATTTCAAATTTTTAATCATTATCCACTATTCCCCAAAAACATTATTGGTGCAAGTAAATCCATCCTTGGTTTGATTTTATTTTTGGGAGAGAAATTTTTTTTGCAGTAACTATGATGTTTACCCTAATTTACATTCTATCAATTAAGCCCTTTCGTTTATGAATTGGCAGGTGAGACGATACGTATACCATGACGTCGTACGGCTGAGTGATCTTGAGAAGCTCATAGATTGTTCATATGTTCAGGTGAATACTATATTTTTTTTTTTCAGGGCTTTGATGTAAGTTTAATTTGTTGTACTGATTGACAATTTGTACGTCAGCCATATACAATTAATGGAGCCAAAGTGATATTCATAAACCAAAGACCACAATCAAGAGCTAAGGTGTCTTCAAATGTTTGCTTCACTTGTGATAGAATCCTTCAAGAACCATTCCACTTTTGTTCACTGTCCTGCAAGGTAAATAATATATTACATATTCATTCTTTTAGTTGAATAAGAAGATAAATTAAACCTTTTAATTTGAATTTATTTTCTTACTAGCGCAATAAAACATGTAAATTTAGTTAAGTTGTTGGCATAGTTGACTCATGAATATCAAAAGTGAGACCCAATAATTCTTGAGATTCTCTTGTTTATTGTTTTTATTCTAGTAAAAATTAGAAATAATAATAGAATAGAATGATTGCTTCAACTTTTAACCATATGAAATACTAGTAAAGTTTATTTTTAATAAATCATTACTCTCAAGTTGAAATAACAAAACTTTGGGAAACAGCTGTTTTTTTTCTTTCTCCATGCTTTATAATCATGCTAAAAAAATTCTTGGATTATGTGTTCATTTGTTTAATATTCTTAAACACATGTGCAAGTACAAAGTGGGCACTTTCCTAGGTTATGAACTATCATGTCCAATATTAGTCATATGTATTGTTATTATTATAGTAGGACACAATTATGTTACCTAACAATGATTAAAAAATTTTGAATGCAGGTGGATTACTTATCATATCAAGGAGATGATTTATCAAGCATTCTCTATAGAATTGATGAATCGGATTTCACGTTCGAGGGTTTGAGAATGGACGGACATGATCAGCTCGAAGAGATGTCGACGATGGAGGATTCAGAGGATATGATGGTCATTTCCGATCAATCGGAGCAAGGGTAACAACAGTAGTAGTAAGAGAGAGAAGAAGAAGAAGAACAAGAACAATAAGCAAGAGAGCCATTACTTGCGTGGGATGGTTCTTTCATCACTTGGTAATAGAAGGAAAGGTGCTCCTCATAGGGCTCCTTTTTCATAAATATAAAAAAACTATAGGCAAAAATAATTTTGAAAAATAAGCATTCTATATATAATATGTATCGTGTTTCTTCTGTTAGGTACATGTTGTAACGGGTACGATAATTAGTACTCTTTTATCATGAAAATGTGTTTACTTTTATGGGTTTTTTTTAATTTCTTTTGTGGGTCGAAATCACTTTTTTCTGTAACTTTTATTTTTTTGATGAATTATTGGTCTCTTCTTGAATAATAAAAAAAGGTGTATGTGATTTTAGTTACTACTTTATAAAAGAATAAGTGAGTAATAAAACAAATAATGAAGAGGACTCGTAGTTTGGGTAATTTTCATTGGGAGAGGCAAGAGACGACAACAGGTTTTCACGGGGACAGCTGAAAAGTATCATCAGCTGCGTCATCAATTACACCAACACCGTTTTTTTTCTGCTTTACCAATTCATTGGTTGCTCGGATATCCCTTTTTATTTATTTTATTATTGTTATCAATTTACTCAGGATGTATCTTACAAAATTGAATTCCCGCACAAATTCGAGTTCGTGTAATTTTATTCTATATATTGCTTGATGTTTCTTAGAATTGGATAGTTATATAAATATCAATAATATCATTAGTCAAGACTCAAGAGTTATTTTTAAAAACTAATTTAACATAACATATGCTACATGCCTACATCATTAAAACTTCGGACACATGTCGAAAGTACCAAGTAAAAACACACAATTTTTGCTTTTGTGTTTATTGTCTTAACATCACATGTGTTCGAATTATACGTATAAGAACTAAACTATAAGCAATACATGAGTAATACATAACAAAAAAAAAGACGACAGGCGACTTAGATTAATAAATAATACCAATAATTATTAAATTACATAACAAAAAAAGGAGGAACTAAGATTTTAATTTTAAATACCAACAATTAGTGCACCGATTATGAGATTGGAAAGTCTCTGTGTATCGACGTTTACGTTATGCTTCGTGGTTAGCATTAGGCGTACGATATGGAATCAAGCACGGAAGCGTTACCATACGCTCTGTGCCTTGCCATTAACTAGAGCGTAACTACTAAGTACTAACTAGCTAGTACTATGCTTTTATGTTTTGTTTTTATAATTAGCTTGTTATAGTACACTATAGAATTGCTTGAAAAAAAAACAGTACTATAGTATTGAGGAAATAAAGGGTAAATTTATGACTTCGGAATTACTACAACAATTCAACGTTGATTTAGTAGGATGCAATCAATAAAGTATTAAGTAATTAATTAGTACTATCTCCTTTTTGATAAAAGGGAAGTACACAACATTATTTTGGTAGACTTTATAATTTTAATAAATGGTTATAAATGGTTACAAATAGGTTATACATAAGTTATAAATTAATCCAAATATTAATTGGTTACAAGTTGATAGTTCATATATTAATGGTAACAAATAAAACCTTAATCGTAACCGAAAATCTTAAACGGGATATTCCAAATCTGACCTAACATCCTTCCAAGCTTTTACTATAAATCAATGTCTTTAAAACTGGACCGGAAGGTGAACCGGAAGTCTTTCGGGCCACTGGATCAACAAGTCGGACAAATTGAATTACGGGTCAATTAGTTTATTAGTTTGATTACATTTTATGAATATAACATCTACTTTTCTATAAATATATGAATAAAACATACATAATTAAGTACTAAACAACTAAAATTAAACTTTTAAATGATTAGATAAAATAACTAACTGATTCTTTTATAAATAACAACATTTATTTATAATTTGGTTTAAGTTTAAAGTGTGACCAAAATAAAATATTTTAATTTGAGACCGACAACCCGATCCGATCCGCCAGTTCAACCACCGGTTCACGGGATTTTAGTGGATTTTTATGGTTTTTTGCGGGTTTTATTTGTTAGGTTTTTAGAGGTTACCCGGACCGAAATACCTATCGGGTTGTGGTTGGATCGAACCGACCGGACGGTCCGGTCTTGGTTAAAAAACATTGATATAAATCATTCAGATCTCCATTCACCAAAATACATCTCTCATATTCATACAAAAAATAATTATAATAATCGTTTCTTAGTTTACAATGCTAAACATCTTATAAGTTATATTTTATTTTGAAATTATAATATAAATAAAAGAAACTTTAACCCATGCTATAGCACGGATCCAAATCTAGTATAACTAATTAATTAGTAGTGATTTTATATTACGTCATTAACAAAATCGGATGCATAGGCAAATTTGATAACGCAAAGTAACGCTAACTAGAACTTGGAACCTAAACGTGGGGTTTCAACAATTAGGGTCTTTTATTTTATGGAATTTTTTTTAAAGTTTGTCACAGTAGGTCATGTGTAGTGACTACACATATTAAAGAAATATAAAAGAAAGAAATAAAACATTGGTTTTTTAACTATTGCTCTTTAGTTTTCACAATCCAATTAGTGTGGTTCTGAAAAACGCTTAATTATAAATTTATAATGATCTATTCAATTAAAATGTAGGAACTCTATGTTTGTTTTATACTACTTTATAGTTTATAGTTTTATACTATGCAATTGCATCTTAGGATCCTTTCATCGGGAATTAAAACCCACCTCATGGTCGGGGAATTTTGTTAAGTGTTTCTTATGAATAAAATGAACTATTACGGGTTATAAAAACATTTGAAAGGACAATTATGAAAGCAAATTAAATCGTTTTTAAAAAGACGATGTCAGGATCTTTCTTACACCATAAAACTCCAAACCGGTCATTAAAAATTACCGACGAAATACAAATTCATAAAATATGATTATTAGTATATTGTATTCAGTTGTCAGTCGAAACTTTAACGTTACACTTAACCATCAGAATTTCATGTTGATGACTTGATTCTTTTTTTTTTTTTGAACAAAAAGATGACTTGATTCTAATTGATGATATTTAGACAGATGAACATGAATCCGTATATATTTAACAACACCAATTATGGTTTTAACCAAATATCTGAAGGAATATAATTTAAGAAAATGTCACTCACGTGTGCGTATAAGATTTACTGAAAATATTAAGGAATAAATATATAAATAAATTTATTAATAAAAAAAATCAACACATCTATCTAATTTTTTTTAATTTATTAGAAATAAAAGGGGAATATATTTTCAGAGATTGATGAGGATATAAAGCACATGGTCGGTCCAGTACTTCTTTGTATTAGGTTTCCATATTTGTAACAATCTATGCAACAGTTGTAGCATAAGGCCATTGGCGTACATACAGTAGGTGGCAATACGGGCTTTTGACACGTGTATTTCTCTGCCAAGAATGCCTTCATGTTCTTTTCTCTTCTCCCCCACATGCAAATGCAATGGCTTTGGTCTGAATATTTTGTTTGTTCTTACGATAATAATAAAATTAGAATCCCTAACTTAGTAAGGCTAAAATAGCTAAATGTATCAGTAATTGATATCTTTTTTGGTTATTGGAAGCAAACACAATTTTATTAGTATCTTATATACTGATCCTTTTGTTTTATCGATGATTAATTTCTAGTAAAAAAATTATATAAGAAAATATTATAATTGGTTATCAATAATTTTTAATTTAATAATATCATGACTAGTTTAAGTATAGTTTTAACTTACTATATTAATTAAATTCGGGATATATAGAAAACATGAAACAAAATAAACAATTAATAAAAGAAAGGAGGAAATATTTTAGGAATACAAATAGATAGATGGTATATCTGATTTTTTTTCACCATTTTTTGGTGAGGATCTATATGATTTTTTTTTCTTTTACAAAATAATAGAGAAAAGGGAAGAAATATGGATCTTTTTATTTGTTTATCGGAAAAAGAGGCATAAGGCGGAGAGATGGGTTCCCATTCACCAATTCAGACTTTCTCAAGAACCATGCCAATTGCCACCTGACTCCTGACGTTCGTTTTTTTTTCTTTTCTTTTTTTGATAAAAAAAAACTAGAACAATTTCATAATATAATATAATATGATCTCATTAAGTATTTAGGATGCACACGAAAAACAATAGCAATAAACTATAGTAAGTAAAACTTTATTATCAGTATTTTAATTTTCACTGCAAAATTCATATTATTATTTTTTAATTTACTTTTATCCTATAAATGATTAAAAACAAAATTTGCAACACATATAAAAATACATTAGAGTAATACAGTATGATTTCATACGATTAAAAACAAAATTTGCAACACATATAAAAATACATTAGAGTAATACAGTATGATTTCATACACTAATGCATCACTATGTAATATATATATATATATATATATATTTAGATGTAAATATGATAATGGATATGTATCACCTGGACAGCCTGTGCTTCAAGGCACAAGAGGTTCGAGGTAGTCGGACAGATAGGAAACAATAGGACGTGTGTGTGTCACATATACAGCCTTAAGTTGCAGAAGTCCACTAAGATCTCTTTCTCTATCGTCGGAAAAAAATTTCTATATAATATTATTTATATACTCTCCCTCCCCCTCATATATATGTATACATAATACGTTCTATACAATATTGAATGTACTGAGCACAAACATAAAGTAAAAATTATCATTAGTGCGACATTGACGTCACGCTGTACGTGGAACAAATAAAACTTATAACAAATTTGTACACTTCATTATTTTTTTGCGTATACTACATTTTCAGAGCGATCACCTTCTCCCCCATATCTACCCAATATCATCGTTGTGGTAACTAGATGATATTTATCTAGCAATCTTGTAATCACTATAACTTAAAATGATAATTTAGTACTTAGCCTTCCCTTTGCCTATCTAAAAAATTATTATAGTTTGTAAAGAAAACTGACGCAACGTCAGTTAGTTATTTAATCTTTACACAGAAGTAGGTTATAA